>NC_134274.1:63009541-63120538 GCF_031893055.1 Leptodactylus fuscus | reverse complement strand
GGAAAGTTGACAGTTAAGCCTATCTAGTGACAGCCCATCATAGGCTAGCTGGGTGAGCTTGCAACTTGTACCATGTCGGAGTTTGATTTTCCCCATAGGGTTTCATTGATCGTGTACTCTTGAGTGTAGCTCGGGCTGAGAAGGTTGCAGCCATGGGAAAGTTGACAGTTAAGCCTATCTAGTGACAACCCATCATAGGCTAGCTGGGTGATCTTGCAACTTTTATCATGCCGGAGTTTGATTTTCCCCATACGGTTTGATTGATCGTGTACTCTTGAGTGTAGCTCGGGCTGAGAATGACGCAGCCATGGGAAAGTTGACAGTTAAGCCTATCTAGTGACAGCCCATCATAGGCTAGCTGGGTGAGCTTGCAACTTGTACCATGTCGGAGTTTGATTTTCCCCATAGGGTTTCATTGATCGTGTACTCTTGAGTGTAGCTCGGGCTGAGAAGGTCGCAGCCATGGGAAAGTTGACAGTTAAGCGTATCTAGTGACAACCCATCATAGGCTAGCTGGGTGATCTTGCAACTTGTACCATGTCGGAGTTTGATTTTCCCCATACGGTTTCATTGATCGTGTACTCTTGAGTGTAGCTCGGGCTGAGAAGGTCGCAGCCATGGGAAAGTTGACAGTTAAGCCTATCTAGTGACAACCCATCATAGGCTAGCTGGGTGATCTTGTAACTTGTATCATGCCGGAGTTTGATTTTCACCATAGGGTTTCATTGATCGCTTACTCGGCAACTTGTATGAAGCAGGATTTCTACTTTCCCCTTAGCGCTTCATTGATCGTGTACTCTTGAGTGTAGCTCGGGCTGAGAATGACGCAGCCATGGGAAAGTTGACAGTTAAGCCTATCTAGTGACAGCCCATCATAGGCTAGCTGGGTGAGCTTGCAACTTGTACCATGTCGGAGTTTGATTTTCCCCATAGGGTTTCATTGATCGTGTACTGTTGAGTGTACCTCGGGCTGAGAAGGTCGCAGCCATGGGAAAGTTGACAGTTAAGCCTATCTAGTGACAACCCATCATAGGCTAGCTGGGTGATCTTGCAACTTGTATCATGCCGGAGTTTGATTTTCACCATAGGGTTTCATTGATCGCTTACTCGGCAACTTGTATGAAGCAGGATTTCTACTTTCCCCTTAGCGCTTCATTGATCGTGTACTCTTGAGTGTAGCTCGGGCTGAGAAGGTCGCAGCCATGGGAAAGTTGACAGTTAAGCCTATCTAGTGACAACCCATCATAGGCTAGCTGGGTGATCTTGTAACTTGTATCATGCCGGAGTTTGATTTTCACCATAGGGTTTCATTGATCGCTTACTCGGCAACTTGTATCAAGCAGGATTTCTACTTTCCCCTTAGCGCTTCATTGATCGTGTACTCTTGAGTGTAGATCGGGCTGAGAATGACGCAGCCATGGGAAAGTTGACAGTTAAGCCTATCTAGTGACAGCCCATCATAGGCTAGCTGGGTGATCTTGCAACTTGTACCATGTCGGAGTTTGATTTTCCCCATACGGTTTCACTGATCGTGTACTCTTGAGTGTAGCTCGGGCTGAGAATTTCGCAGCCATGGGAAAGTTGACAGTTAAGCCTATCTAGTGACAACCCATCATAGGCTAGCTGGGTGATCTTGCAACTTTTATCATGCCGGAGTTTGATTTTCACCATAGGGTTTCATTGATCGCTTACTCGGCAACTTGTATGAAGCAGGATTTCTACTTTCCCCTTAGCGCTTCATTGATCGTGTACTCTTGAGTGTAGCTCGGGCTGAGAATGACGCAGCCATGGGAAAGTTGACAGTTAAGCCTATCTAGTGACAGCCCATCATAGGCTAGCTGGGTGAGCTTGCAACTTGTACCATGTCGGAGTTTGATTTTCCCCATAGGGTTTCATTGATCGTGTACTCTTGAGTATAGCTCGGGCTGAGAAGGTCGCAGCCATGGGAAAGTTGACAGTTAAGCGTATCTAGTGACAGCCCATCATAGGCTAGCTGGGTGATCTTGCAACTTGTACCATGTCGGAGTTTGATTTTCCCCATATGGTTTCATTGATCGTGTACTCTTGAGTGTAGCTCGGGCTGAGAAGGTCGCAGCCATGGGAAAGTTGACAGTTAAGCCTATCTAGTGACAACCCATCATAGGCTAGCTGGGTGATCTTGCAACTTTTATCATGCCGGAGTTTGATTTTCACCATAGGGTTTCATTGATCGCTTACTCGGCAACTTGTATGAAGCAGGATTTCTACTTTCCCCTTAGCGCTTCATTGATCGTGTACTCTTGAGTGTAGCTCGGGCTGAGAATGACGCAGCCATGGGAAAGTTGACAGTTAAGCCTATCTAGTGACAGCCCATCATAGGCTAGCTGGGTGAGCTTGCAACTTGTACCATGTCGGAGTTTGATTTTCCCCATAGGGTTTCATTGATCGTGTACTCTTGAGTGTAGCTCGGGCTGAGAAGGTTGCAGCCATGGGAAAGTTGACAGTTAAGCCTATCTAGTGACAACCCATCATAGGCTAGCTGGGTGATCTTGCAACTTTTATCATGCCGGAGTTTGATTTTCACCATAGGGTTTCATTGATCGCTTACTCGGCAACTTGTATGAAGCAGGATTTCTACTTTCCCCTTAGCGCTTCATTGATCGTGTACTCTTGAGTGTAGCTCGGGCTGAGAATGACGCAGCCATGGGAAAGTTGACAGTTAAGCCTATCTAGTGACAGCCCATCATAGGCTAGCTGGGTGAGCTTGCAACTTGTACCATGTCGGAGTTTGATTTTCCCCATAGGGTTTCATTGATCGTGTACTCTTGAGTGTAGCTCGGGCTGAGAAGGTCGCAGCCATGGGAAAGTTGACAGTTAAGCCTATCTAGTGACAACCCATCATAGGCTAGCTGGGTGATCTTGTAACTTGTATCATGCCGGAGTTTGATTTTCACCATAGGGTTTCATTGATCGCTTACTCGGCAACTTGTATCAAGCAGGATTTCTACTTTCCCGTTAGCGCTTCATTGATCGTGTACTCTTGAGTGTAGCTCGGGCTGAGAATGACGCAGCCATGGGAAAGTTGACAGTTAAGCCTATCTAGTGACAGCCCATCATAGGCTAGCTGGGTGAGCTTGCAACTTGTACCATGTCGGAGTTTGATTTTCCCCATAGGGTTTCATTGATCGTGTACTCTTGAGTGTAGCTCGGGCTGAGAAGGTCGCAGCCATGGGAAAGTTGACAGTTAAGCCTATCTAGTGACAACCCATCATAGGCTAGCTGGGTGATCTTGTAACTTGTATCATGCCGGAGTTTGATTTTCACCATAGGGTTTCATTGATCGCTTACTCGGCAACTTGTATCAAGCAGGATTTCTACTTTCCCCTTAGCGCTTCATTGATCGTGTACTCTTGAGTGTAGCTCGGGCTGAGAATGACGCAGCCATGGGAAAGTTGACAGTTAAGCCTATCTAGTGACAGCCCATCATAGGCTAGCTGGGTGAGCTTGCAACTTGTACCATGTCGGAGTTTGATTTTCCCCATAGGGTTTCATTGATCGTGTACTCTTGAGTGTAGCTCGGGCTGAGAAGGTTGCAGCCATGGGAAAGTTGACAGTTAAGCCTATCTAGTGACAACCCATCATAGGCTAGCTGGGTGATCTTGCAACTTTTATCATGCCGGAGTTTGATTTTCACCATAGGGTTTCATTGATCGCTTACTCGGCAACTTGTATGAAGCAGGATTTCTACTTTCCCCTTAGCGCTTCATTGATCGTGTACTCTTGAGTGTAGCTCGGGCTGAGAATGACGCAGCCATGGGAAAGTTGACAGTTAAGCCTATCTAGTGACAGCCCATCATAGGCTAGCTGGGTGAGCTTGCAACTTGTACCATGTCGGAGTTTGATTTTCCCCATAGGGTTTCATTGATCGTGTACTCTTGAGTGTAGCTCGGGCTGAGAAGGTCGCAGCCATGGGAAAGTTCACAGTTAAGCCTATCTAGTGACAACCCATCATAGGCTAGCTGGGTGATCTTGTAACTTGTATCATGCCGGAGTTTGATTTTCACCATAGGGTTTCATTGATCGCTTACTCGGCAACTTGTATCAAGCAGGATTTCTACTTTCCCCTTAGCGCTTCATTGATCGTGTACTCTTGAGTGTAGCTCGGGCTGAGAATGACGCAGCCATGGGAAAGTTGACAGTTAAGCCTATCTAGTGACAGCCCATCATAGGCTAGCTGGGTGAGCTTGCAACTTGTACCATGTCGGAGTTTGATTTTCCCCATAGGGTTTCATTGATCGTGTACTCTTGAGTGTAGCTCGGTCTGAGAAGGTCGCAGCCATGGGAAAGTTGACAGTTAAGCCTATCTAGTGACAACCCATCATAGGCTAGCTGGGTGATCTTGTAACTTGTATCATGCCGGAGTTTGATTTTCACCATAGGGTTTCATTGATCGCTTACTCGGCAACTTGTATCAAGCAGGATTTCTACTTTCCCCTTAGCGCTTCATTGATCGTGTACTCTTGAGTGTAGCTCGGGCTGAGAATGACGCAGCCATGGGAAAGTTGACAGTTAAGCCTATCTAGTGACAACCCATCATAGGCTAGCTGGGTGATCTTGCAACTTTTATCATGCCGGAGTTTGATTTTCACCATAGGGTTTCATTGATCGCTTACTCGGCAACTTGTATGAAGCAGGATTTCTACTTTCCCCTTAGCGCTTCATTGATCGTGTACTCTTGAGTGTAGCTCGGGCTGAGAATGACGCAGCCATGGGAAAGTTGACAGTTAAGCCTATCTAGTGACAGCCCATCATAGGCTAGCTGGGTGAGCTTGCAACTTGTACCATGTCGGAGTTTGATTTTCCCCATAGGGTTTCATTGATCGTGTACTCTTGAGTGTAGCTCGGGCTGAGAAGGTCGCAGCCATGGGAAAGTTGACAGTTAAGCCTATCTAGTGACAACCCATCATAGGCTAGCTGGGTGATCTTGTAACTTGTATCATGCCGGAGTTTGATTTTCACCATAGGGTTTCATTGATCGCTTACTCGGCAACTTGTATCAAGAAGGATTTCTACTTTCCCCTTAGCGCTTCATTGATCGTGTACTCTTGAGTGTAGCTCGGGCTGAGAATGACGCAGCCATGGGAAAGTTGACAGTTAAGCCTATCTAGTGACAGCCCATCATAGGCTAGCTGGGTGAGCTTGCAACTTGTACCATGTCGGAGTTTGATTTTCCCCATAGGGTTTCATTGATCGTGTACTCTTGAGTGTAGCTCGGGCTGAGAAGGTCGCAGCCATGGGAAAGTTGACAGTTAAGCCTATCTAGTGACAACCCATCATAGGCTAGCTGGGTGATCTTGTAACTTGTATCATGCCGGAGTTTGATTTTCACCATAGGGTTTCATTGATCGCTTACTCGGCAACTTGTATCAAGCAGGATTTCTACTTTCCCCTTAGCGCTTCATTGATCGTGTACTCTTGAGTGTAGCTCGGGCTGAGAATGACGCAGCCATGGGAAAGTTGACAGTTAAGCCTATCTAGTGACAGCCCATCATAGGCTAGCTGGGTGAGCTTGCAACTTGTACCATGTCGGAGTTTGATTTTCCCCATAGGGTTTCATTGATCGTATACTCTTGAGTGTAGCTCGGGCTGAGAAGGTCGCAGCCATGGGAAAGTTGACAGTTAAGCCTATCTAGTGACAACCCATCATAGGCTAGCTGGGTGATCTTGTAACTTGTATCATGCCGGAGTTTGATTTTCACCATAGGGTTTCATTGATCGCTTACTCGGCAACTTGTATCAAGCAGGATTTCTACTTTCCCCTTAGCGCTTCATTGATCGTGTACTCTTGAGTGTAGATCGGGCTGAGAATGACGCAGCCATGGGAAAGTTGACAGTTAAGCCTATCTAGTGACAGCCCATCATAGGCTAGCTGGGTGATCTTGCAACTTGTACCATGTCGGAGTTTGATTTTCACCATAGGGTTTCATTGATCGCTTACTCGGCAACTTGTATGAAGCAGGATTTCTACTTTCCCCTTAGCGCTTCATTGATCGTGTACTCTTGAGTGTAGCTCGGGCTGAGAATGACGCAGCCATGGGAAAGTTGACAGTTAAGCCTATCTAGTGACAACCCATCATAGGCTAGCTGGGTGATCTTGCAACTTTTATCATGCCGGAGTTTGATTTTCACCATAGGGTTTCATTGATCGCTTACTCGGCAACTTGTATGAAGCAGGATTTCTACTTTCCCCTTAGCGCTTCATTGATCGTGTACTCTTGAGTGTAGCTCGGGCTGAGAATGACGCAGCCATGGGAAAGTTGACAGTTAAGCCTATCTAGTGACAGCCCATCATAGGCTAGCTGGGTGAGCTTGCAACTTGTACCATGTCGGAGTTTGATTTTCCCCATAGGGTTTCATTGATCGCTTACTCGGCAACTTGTATCAAGAAGGATTTCTACTTTCCCCTTAGCGCTTCAATTGATCGTGTACTCTTGAGTGTAGCTCGGGCTGAGAATGACGCAGCCATGGGAAAGTTGACAGTTAAGCCTATCTAGTGACAGCCCATCATAGGCTAGCTGGGTGAGCTTGCAACTTGTACCATGTCGGAGTTTGATTTTCCCCATAGGGTTTCATTGATCGTGTACTCTTGAGTGTAGCTCGGGCTGAGAAGGTCGCAGCCATGGGAAAGTTGACAGTTAAGCCTATCTAGTGACAACCCATCATAGGCTAGCTGGGTGATCTTGTAACTTGTATCATGCCGGAGTTTGATTTTCACCATAGGGTTTCATTGATCGCTTACTCGGCAACTTGTATCAAGCAGGATTTCTACTTTCCCCTTAGCGCTTCATTGATCGTGTACTCTTGAGTGTAGCTCGGGCTGAGAATGACGCAGCCATGGGAAAGTTGACAGTTAAGCCTATCTAGTGACAGCCCATCATAGGCTAGCTGGGTGATCTTGCAACTTGTACCATGTCGGAGTTTGATTTTCCCCATACGGTTTCACTGATCGTGTACTCTTGAGTGTAGCTCGGGCTGAGAATTTCGCAGCCATGGGAAAGTTGACAGTTAAGCCTATCTAGTGACAACCCATCATAGGCTAGCTGGGTGATCTTGCAACTTTTATCATGCCGGAGTTTGATTTTCACCATAGGGTTTCATTGATCGTGTACTCTTGAGTGTAGCTCGGGCTGAGAAGGTCGCAGCCATGGGAAAGTTGACAGTTAAGCCTATCTAGTGACAACCCATCATAGGCTAGCTGGGTGATCTTGTAACTTGTATCATGCCGGAGTTTGATTTTCACCATAGGGTTTCATTGATCGCTTACTCGGCAACTTGTATCAAGCAGGATTTCTACTTTCCCCTTAGCGCTTCATTGATCGTGTACTCTTGAGTGTAGATCGGGCTGAGAATGACGCAGCCATGGGAAAGTTGACAGTTAAGCCTATCTAGTGACAGCCCATCATAGGCTAGCTGGGTGATCTTGCAACTTGTACCATGTCGGAGTTTGATTTTCCCCATACGGTTTCATTGATCGTGTACTCTTGAGTGTAGCTCGGGCTGAGAAGGTCGCAGCCATGGGAAAGTTGACAGTTAAGCCTATCTAGTGACAACCCATCATAGGCTAGCTGGGTGATCTTGCAACTTTTATCATGCCGGAGTTTGATTTTCACCATAGGGTTTCATTGATCGCTTACTCGGCAACTTGTATCAAGCAGGATTTCTACTTTCCCCTTAGCGCTTCATTGATTGTGTACTCTTGAGTGTAGCTCGGGCTGAGAATGACGCAGCCATGGGAAAGTTGACAGTTAAGCCTATCTAGTGACAGCCCATCATAGGCTAGCTGGGTGAGCTTGCAACTTGTACCATGTCGGAGTTTGATTTTCCCCATAGGGTTTCATTGATCGTGTACTCTTGAGTGTAGCTCGGGCTGAGAAGGTCGCAGCCATGGGAAAGTTGACAGTTAAGCCTATCTAGTGACAACCCATCATAGGCTAGCTGGGTGATCTTGTAACTTGTACCATGTCGGAGTTTGATTTTCCCCATAGGGTTTCATTGATCGTGTACTCTTGAGTGTAGCTCGGGCTGAGAAGGTCGCAGCCATGGGAAAGTTGACAGTTAAGCCTATCTAGTGACAACCCATCATAGGCTAGCTGGGTGATCTTGTAACTTGTATCATGCCGGAGTTTGATTTTCACCATAGGGTTTCATTGATCGCTTACTCGGCAACTTGTATCAAGCAGGATTTCTACTTTCCCCTTAGCGCTTCATTGATCGTGTACTCTTGAGTGTAGATCGGGCTGAGAATGACGCAGCCATGGGAAAGTTGACAGTTAAGCCTATCTAGTGACAGCCCATCATAGGCTAGCTGGGTGATCTTGCAACTTGTACCATGTCGGAGTTTGATTTTCCCCATACGGTTTGATTGATCGTGTACTCTTTAGTGTAGCTCGGGCTGAGAATGACGCAGCCATGGGAAAGTTGACAGTTAAGCCTATCTAGTGACAGCCCATCATAGGCTAGCTGGGTGAGCTTGCAACTTGTACCATGTCGGAGTTTGATTTTCCCCATACGGTTTCACTGATCGTGTACTCTTGAGTGTAGCTCGGGCTGAGAAGGTCGCAGCCATGGGAAAGTTGACAGTTAAGCCTATCTAGTGACAACCCATCATAGGCTAGCTGGGTGATCTTGCAACTTTTATCATGCCGGAGTTTGATTTTCACCATAGGGTTTCATTGATCGCTTACTCGGCAACTTGTATGAAGCAGGATTTCTACTTTCCCCTTAGCGCTTCATTGATCGTGTACTCTTGAGTGTAGCTCGGGCTGAGAATGACGCAGCCATGGGAAAGTTGACAGTTAAGCCTATCTAGTGACAGCCCATCATAGGCTAGCTGGGTGAGCTTGCAACTTGTACCATGTCGGAGTTTGATTTTCCCCATAGGGTTTCATTGATCGTGTACTCTTGAGTGTAGCTCGGGCTGAGAAGGTCGCAGCCATGGGAAAGTTGACAGTTAAGCCTATCTAGTGACAACCCATCATAGGCTAGCTGGGTGATCTTGCAACTTTTATCATGCCGGAGTTTGATTTTCACCATAGGGTTTCATTGATCGCTTACTCGGCAACTTGTATGAAGCAGGATTTCTACTTTCCCCTTAGCGCTTCATTGATCGTGTACTCTTGAGTGTAGCTCGGGCTGAGAATGACGCAGCCATGGGAAAGTTGACAGTTAAGCCTATCTAGTGACAGCCCATCATAGGCTAGCTGGGTGAGCTTGCAACTTGTACCATGTCGGAGTTTGATTTTCCCCATAGGGTTTCATTGATCGTGTACTCTTGAGTGTAGCTCGGGCTGAGAAGGTCGCAGCCATGGGAAAGTTGACAGTTAAGCCTATCTAGTGACAACCCATCATAGGCTAGCTGGGTGATCTTGTAACTTGTACCATGTCGGAGTTTGATTTTCCCCATAGGGTTTCATTGATCGTGTACTCTTGAGTGTAGCTCGGGCTGAGAAGGTCGCAGCCATGGGAAAGTTGACAGTTAAGCCTATCTAGTGACAACCCATCATAGGCTAGCTGGGTGATCTTGTAACTTGTATCATGCCGGAGTTTGATTTTCACCATAGGGTTTCATTGATCGCTTACTCGGCAACTTGTATCAAGCAGGATTTCTACTTTCCCCTTAGCGCTTCATTGATCGTGTACTCTTGAGTGTAGATCGGGCTGAGAATGACGCAGCCATGGGAAAGTTGACAGTTAAGCCTATCTAGTGACAGCCCATCATAGGCTAGCTGGGTGATCTTGCAACTTGTACCATGTCGGAGTTTGATTTTCCCCATACGGTTTGATTGATCGTGTACTCTTTAGTGGAGCTCGGGCTGAGAATGACGCAGCCATGGGAAAGTTGACAGTTAAGCCTATCTAGTGACAGCCCATCATAGGCTAGCTGGGTGAGCTTGCAACTTGTACCATGTCGGAGTTTGATTTTCCCCATAGGGTTTCATTGATCGTGTACTCTTGAGTGTAGCTCGGGCTGAGAAGGTCGCAGCCATGGGAAAGTTGACAGTTAAGCCTATCTAGTGACAACCCATCATAGGCTAGCTGGGTGATCTTGCAACTTTTATCATGCCGGAGTTTGATTTTCACCATAGGGTTTCATTGATCGCTTACTCGGCAACTTGTATGAAGCAGGATTTCTACTTTCCCCTTAGCGCTTCATTGATCGTGTACTCTTGAGTGTAGCTCGGGCTGAGAATGACGCAGCCATGGGAAAGTTGACAGTTAAGCCTATCTAGTGACAGCCCATCATAGGCTAGCTGGGTGAGCTTGCAACTTGTACCATGTCGGAGTTTGATTTTCCCCATAGGGTTTCATTGATCGTGTACTCTTGAGTGTAGCTCGGGCTGAGAAGGTTGCAGCCATGGGAAAGTTGACAGTTAAGCCTATCTAGTGACAACCCATCATAGGCTAGCTGGGTGATCTTGCAACTTTTATCATGCCGGAGTTTGATTTTCACCATAGGTTTTCATTGATCGCTTACTCGGCAACTTGTATGAAGCAGGATTTCTACTTTCCCCTTAGCGCTTCATTGATCGTGTACTCTTGAGTGTAGCTCGGGCTGAGAATGACGCAGCCATGGGAAAGTTGACAGTTAAGCCTATCTAGTGACAGCCCATCATAGGCTAGCTGGGTGATCTTGCAACTTGTACCATGTCGGAGTTTGATTTTCCCCATAGGGTTTCATTGATCGTGTACTCTTGAGTGTAGCTCGGGCTGAGAAGGTCGCAGCCATGGGAAAGTTGACAGTTAAGCGTATCTAGTGACAGCCCATCATAGGCTAGCTGGGTGATCTTGCAACTTGTACCATGTCGGAGTTTGATTTTCCCCATACGGTTTCATTGATCGTGTACTCTTGAGTGTAGCTCGGGCTGAGAAGGTCGCAGCCATGGGAAAGTTGACAGTTAAGCCTATCTAGTGACAACCCATCATAGGCTAGCTGGGTGATCTTGCAACTTTTATCATGCCGGAGTTTGATTTTCACCATAGGGTTTCATTGATCGCTTACTCGGCAACTTGTATGAAGCAGGATTTCTACTTTCCCCTAAGCGCTTCATTGATCGTGTACTCTTGAGTGTAGCTCGGGCTGAGAATGACGCAGCCATGGGAAAGTTGACAGTTAAGCCTATCTAGTGACAGCCCATCATAGGCTAGCTGGGTGAGCTTGCAACTTGTACCATGTCGGAGTTTGATTTTCCCCATAGGGTTTCATTGATCGTGTACTCTTGAGTGTAGCTCGGGCTGAGAAGGTTGCAGCCATGGGAAAGTTGACAGTTAAGCCTATCTAGTGACAACCCATCATAGGCTAGCTGGGTGATCTTGCAACTTTTATCATGCCGGAGTTTGATTTTCCCCATACGGTTTGATTGATCGTGTACTCTTGAGTGTAGCTCGGGCTGAGAATGACGCAGCCATGGGAAAGTTGACAGTTAAGCCTATCTAGTGACAGCCCATCATAGGCTAGCTGGGTGAGCTTGCAACTTGTACCATGTCGGAGTTTGATTTTCCCCATAGGGTTTCATTGATCGTGTACTCTTGAGTGTAGCTCGGGCTGAGAAGGTCGCAGCCATGGGAAAGTTGACAGTTAAGCGTATCTAGTGACAACCCATCATAGGCTAGCTGGGTGATCTTGCAACTTGTACCATGTCGGAGTTTGATTTTCCCCATACGGTTTCATTGATCGTGTACTCTTGAGTGTAGCTCGGGCTGAGAAGGTCGCAGCCATGGGAAAGTTGACAGTTAAGCCTATCTAGTGACAACCCATCATAGGCTAGCTGGGTGATCTTGTAACTTGTATCATGCCGGAGTTTGATTTTCACCATAGGGTTTCATTGATCGCTTACTCGGCAACTTGTATGAAGCAGGATTTCTACTTTCCCCTTAGCGCTTCATTGATCGTGTACTCTTGAGTGTAGCTCGGGCTGAGAATGACGCAGCCATGGGAAAGTTGACAGTTAAGCCTATCTAGTGACAGCCCATCATAGGCTAGCTGGGTGAGCTTGCAACTTGTACCATGTCGGAGTTTGATTTTCCCCATAGGGTTTCATTGATCGTGTACTCTTGAGTGTAGCTCGGGCTGAGAAGGTTGCAGCCATGGGAAAGTTGACAGTTAAGCCTATCTAGTGACAACCCATCATAGGCTAGCTGGGTGTTCTTGTAACTTGTATCATGCCGGAGTTTGATTTTCACCATAGGGTTTCATTGATCGCTTACTCGGCAACTTGTATCAAGCAGGATTTCTACTTTCCCGTTAGCGCTTCATTGATCGTGTACTCTTGAGTGTAGCTCGGGCTGAGAATGACGCAGCCATGGGAAAGTTGACAGTTAAGCCTATCTAGTGACAGCCCATCATAGGCTAGCTGGGTGATCTTGCAACTTGTACCATGTCGGAGTTTGATTTTCCCCATAGGGTTTCATTGATCGTGTACTCTTGAGTGTAGCTCGGGCTGAGAAGGTCGCAGCCATGGGAAAGTTGACAGTTAAGCGTATCTAGTGACAGCCCATCATAGGCTAGCTGGGTGATCTTGCAACTTGTACCTTGTCGGAGTTTGATTTTCCCCATATGGTTTCATTGATCGTGTACTCTTGAGTGTAGCTCGGGCTGAGAAGGTCGCAGCCATGGGAAAGTTGACAGTTAAGCCTATCTAGTGACAACCCATCATAGGCTAGCTGGGTGATCTTGCAACTTTTATCATGCCGGAGTTTGATTTTCACCATAGGGTTTCATTGATCGCTTACTCGGCAACTTGTATGAAGCAGGATTTCTACTTTCCCCCTAGCGCTTCATTGATCGTGTACTCTTGAGTGTAGCTCGGGCTGAGAATGACGCAGCCATGGGAAAGTTGACAGTTAAGCCTATCTAGTGACAGCCCATCATAGGCTAGCTGGGTGAGCTTGCAACTTGTACCATGTCGGAGTTTGATTTTCCCCATAGGGTTTCATTGATCGTGTACTCTTGAGTGTAGCTCGGGCTGAGAAGGTTGCAGCCATGGGAAAGTTGACAGTTAAGCCTATCTAGTGACAACCCATCATAGGCTAGCTGGGTGATCTTGCAACTTTTATCATGCCGGAGTTTGATTTTCACCATAGGGTTTCATTGATCGCTTACTCGGCAACTTGTATCAAGCAGGATTTCTACTTTCCCCTTAGCGCTTCATTGATCGTGTACTCTTGAGTGTAGATCGGGCTGAGAATGACGCAGCCATGGGAAAGTTGACAGTTAAGCCTATCTAGTGACAGCCCATCATAGGCTAGCTGGGTGAGCTTGCAACTTGTACCATGTCGGAGTTTGATTTTCCCCATAGGGTTTCATTGATCGTGTACTCTTGAGTATAGCTCGGGCTGAGAAGGTCGCAGCCATGGGAAAGTTGACAGTTAAGCGTATCTAGTGACAGCCCATCATAGGCTAGCTGGGTGATCTTGCAACTTGTACCATGTCGGAGTTTGATTTTCCCCATATGGTTTCATTGATCGTGTACTCTTGAGTGTAACTCGGGCTGAGAAGGTCGCAGCCATGGGAAAGTTGACAGTTAAGCCTATCTAGTGACAACCCATCATAGGCTAGCTGGGTGATCTTGCAACTTTTATCATGCCGGAGTTTGATTTTCACCATAGGGTTTCATTGATCGCTTACTCGGCAACTTGTATGAAGCAGGATTTCTACTTTCCCCTTAGCGCTTCATTGATCGTGTACTCTTGAGTGTAGCTCGGGCTGAGAATGACGCAGACATGGGAAAGTTGACAGTTAAGCCTATCTAGTGACAGCCCATCATAGGCTAGCTGGGTGAGCTTGCAACTTGTACCATGTCGGAGTTTGATTTTCCCCATAGGGTTTCATTGATCGTGTACTCTTGAGTGTAGCTCGGGCTGAGAAGGTTGCAGCCATGGGAAAGTTGACAGTTAAGCCTATCTAGTGACAACCCATCATAGGCTAGCTGGGTGATCTTGTAACTTGTATCATGCCGGAGTTTGATTTTCACCATAGGGTTTCATTGATCGCTTACTCGGCAACTTGTATCAAGCAGGATTTCTACTTTCCCGTTAGCGCTTCATTGATCGTGTACTCTTGAGTGTAGCTCGGGCTGAGAATGACGCAGCCATGGGAAAGTTGACAGTTAAGCCTATCTAGTGACAGCCCATCATAGGCTAGCTGGGTGAGCTTGCAACTTGTACCATGTCGGAGTTTGATTTTCCCCATAGGGTTTCATTGATCGTGTACTCTTGAGTGTAGCTCGGGCTGAGAAGGTCGCAGCCATGGGAAAGTTGACAGTTAAGCCTATCTAGTGACAACCCATCATAGGCTAGCTGGGTGATCTTGTAACTTGTATCATGCCGGAGTTTGATTTTCACCATAGGGTTTCATTGATCGCTTACTCGGCAACTTGTATCAAGCAGGATTTCTACTTTACCCTTAGCGCTTCATTGATCGTGTACTCTTGAGTGTAGCTCGGGCTGAGAATGACGCAGCCATGGGAAAGTTGACAGTTAAGCCTATCTAGTGACAGCCCATCATAGGCTAGCTGGGTGAGCTTGCAACTTGTACCATGTCGGAGTTTGATTTTCCCCATAGGGTTTCATTGATCGTGTACTCTTGAGTGTAGCTCGGGCTGAGAAGGTCGCAGCCATGGGAAAGTTGACAGTTAAGCCTATCTAGTGACAACCCATCATAGGCTAGCTGGGTGATCTTGTAACTTGTATCATGCCGGAGTTTGATTTTCACCATAGGGTTTCATTGATCGCTTACTCGGCAACTTGTATCAAGCAGGATTTCTACTTTCCCCTTAGCGCTTCATTGATCGTGTACTCTTGAGTGTAGATCGGGCTGAGAATGACGCAGCCATGGGAAAGTTGACAGTTAAGCCTATCTAGTGACAACCCATCATAGGCTAGCTGGGTGATCTTGTAACTTGTATCATGCCGGAGTTTGATTTTCACCATAGGGTTTCATTGATCGCTTACTCGGCAACTTGTATCAAGCAGGATTTCTACTTTCCCCTTAGCGCTTCATTGATCGTGTACTCTTGAGTGTAGCTCGGGCTGAGAATGACGCAGCCATGGGAAAGTTGACAGTTAAGCCTATCTAGTGACAACCCATCATAGGCTAGCTGGGTGATCTTGCAACTTTTATCATGCCGGAGTTTGATTTTCACCATAGGGTTTCATTGATCGCTTACTCGGCAACTTGTATGAAGCAGGATTTCTACTTTCCCCTTAGCGCTTCATTGATCGTGTACTCTTGAGTGTAGCTCGGGCTGAGAATGACGCAGCCATGGGAAAGTTGACAGTTAAGCCTATCTAGTGACAGCCCATCATAGGCTAGCTGGGTGAGCTTGCAACTTGTACCATGTCGGAGTTTGATTTTCCCCATAGGGTTTCATTGATCGTGTACTCTTGAGTGTAGCTCGGGCTGAGAAGGTCGCAGCCATGGGAAAGTTGACAGTTAAGCCTATCTAGTGACAACCCATCATAGGCTAGCTGGGTGATCTTGTAACTTGTATCATGCCGGAGTTTGATTTTCACCATAGGGTTTCATTGATCGCTTACTCGGCAACTTGTATCAAGAAGGATTTCTACTTTCCCCTTAGCGCTTCATTGATCGTGTACTCTTGAGTGTAGCTCGGGCTGAGAATGACGCAGCCATGGGAAAGTTGACAGTTAAGCCTATCTAGTGACAGCCCATCATAGGCTAGCTGGGTGAGCTTGCAACTTGTACCATGTCGGAGTTTGATTTTCCCCATAGGGTTTCATTGATCGTGTACTCTTGAGTGTAGCTCGGGCTGAGAAGGTCGCAGCCATGGGAAAGTTGACAGTTAAGCCTATCTAGTGACAACCCATCATAGGCTAGCTGGGTGATCTTGTAACTTGTATCATGCCGGAGTTTGATTTTCACCATAGGGTTTCATTGATCGCTTACTCGGCAACTTGTATCAAGCAGGATTTCTACTTTCCCCTTAGCGCTTCATTGATCGTGTACTCTTGAGTGTAGCTCGGGCTGAGAATGACGCAGCCATGGGAAAGTTGACAGTTAAGCCTATCTAGTGACAGCCCATCATAGGCTAGCTGGGTGAGCTTGCAACTTGTACCATGTCGGAGTTTGATTTTCCCCATAGGGTTTCATTGATCGTATACTCTTGAGTGTAGCTCGGGCTGAGAAGGTCGCAGCCATGGGAAAGTTGACAGTTAAGCCTATCTAGTGACAACCCATCATAGGCTAGCTGGGTGATCTTGTAACTTGTATCATGCCGGAGTTTGATTTTCACCATAGGGTTTCATTGATCGCTTACTCGGCAACTTGTATCAAGCAGGATTTCTACTTTCCCCTTAGCGCTTCATTGATCGTGTACTCTTGAGTGTAGATCGGGCTGAGAATGACGCAGCCATGGGAAAGTTGACAGTTAAGCCTATCTAGTGACAGCCCATCATAGGCTAGCTGGGTGATCTTGCAACTTGTACCATGTCGGAGTTTGATTTTCCCCATACGGTTTCACTGATCGTGTACTCTTGAGTGTAGCTCGGGCTGAGAATTTCGCAGCCATGGGAAAGTTGACAGTTAAGCCTATCTAGTGACAACCCATCATAGGCTAGCTGGGTGATCTTGCAACTTTTATCATGCCGGAGTTTGATTTTCACCATAGGGTTTCATTGATCGTGTACTCTTGAGTGTAGCTCGGGCTGAGAAGGTCGCAGCCATGGGAAAGTTGACAGTTAAGCCTATCTAGTGACAACCCATCATAGGCTAGCTGGGTGATCTTGTAACTTGTATCATGCCGGAGTTTGATTTTCACCATAGGGTTTCATTGATCGCTTACTCGGCAACTTGTATCAAGCAGGATTTCTACTTTCCCCTTAGCGCTTCATTGATCGTGTACTCTTGAGTGTAGCTCGGGCTGAGAATGACGCAGCCATGGGAAAGTTGACAGTTAAGCCTATCTAGTGACAGCCCATCATAGGCTAGCTGGGTGATCTTGCAACTTGTACCATGTCGGAGTTTGATTTTCCCCATAGGGTTTCATTGATCGTGTACTCTTGAGTGTAGCTCGGGCTGAGAAGGTCGCAGCCATGGGAAAGTTGACAGTTAAGCCTATCTAGTGACAGCCCATCATAGGCTAGCTGGGTGATCTTGCAACTTGTACCATGTCGGAGTTTGATTTTCCCCATACGGTTTCATTGATCGTGTACTCTTGAGTGTAGCTCGGGCTGAGAAGGTCGCAGCCATGGGAAAGTTGACAGTTAAGCCTATCTAGTGACAACCCATCATAGGCTAGCTGGGTGATCTTGCAACTTTTATCATGCCGGAGTTTGATTTTCACCATAGGGTTTCATTGATCGCTTACTCGGCAACTTGTATGAAGCAGGATTTCTACTTTCCCCTTAGCGCTTCATTGATCGTGTACTCTTGAGTGTAGCTCGGGCTGAGAATGACGCAGCCATGGGAAAGTTGACAGTTAAGCCTATCTAGTGACAGCCCATCATAGGCTAGCTGGGTGAGCTTGCAACTTGTACCATGTCGGAGTTTGATTTTCCCCATAGGGTTTCATTGATCGTGTACTGTTGAGTGTACCTCGGGCTGAGAAGGTCGCAGCCATGGGAAAGTTGACAGTTAAGCCTATCTAGTGACAACCCATCATAGGCTAGCTGGGTGATCTTGCAACTTGTATCATGCCGGAGTTTGATTTTCACCATAGGGTTTCATTGATCGCTTACTCGGCAACTTGTATGAAGCAGGATTTCTACTTTCCCCTTAGCGCTTCATTGATCGTGTACTCTTGAGTGTAGCTCGGGCTGAGAAGGTCGCAGCCATGGGAAAGTTGACAGTTAAGCCTATCTAGTGACAACCCATCATAGGCTAGCTGGGTGATCTTGCAACTTTTATCATGCCGGAGTTTGATTTTCACCATAGGGTTTCATTGATCGCTTACTCGGCAACTTGTATGAAGCAGGATTTCTACTTTCCCCTTAGCGCTTCATTGATCGTGTACTCTTGAGTGTAGCTCGGGCTGAGAATGACGCAGCCATGGGAAAGTTGACAGTTAAGCCTATCTAGTGACAGCCCATCATAGGCTAGCTGGGTGAGCTTGCAACTTGTACCATGTCGGAGTTTGATTTTCCCCATAGGGTTTCATTGATCGTGTACTCTTGAGTATAGCTCGGGCTGAGAAGGTCGCAGCCATGGGAAAGTTGACAGTTAAGCGTATCTAGTGACAGCCCATCATAGGCTAGCTGGGTGATCTTGCAACTTGTACCATGTCGGAGTTTGATTTTCCCCATATGGTTTCATTGATCGTGTACTCTTGAGTGTAGCTCGGGCTGAGAAGGTCGCAGCCATGGGAAAGTTGACAGTTAAGCCTATCTAGTGACAACCCATCATAGGCTAGCTGGGTGATCTTGCAACTTTTATCATGCCGGAGTTTGATTTTCACCATAGGGTTTCATTGATCGCTTACTCGGCAACTTGTATGAAGCAGGATTTCTACTTTCCCCTTAGCGCTTCATTGATCGTGTACTCTTGAGTGTAGCTCGGGCTGAGAATGACGCAGCCATGGGAAAGTTGACAGTTAAGCCTATCTAGTGACAGCCCATCATAGGCTAGCTGGGTGAGCTTGCAACTTGTACCATGTCGGAGTTTGATTTTCCCCATAGGGTTTCATTGATCGTGTACTCTTGAGTGTAGCTCGGGCTGAGAAGGTTGCAGCCATGGGAAAGTTGACAGTTAAGCCTATCTAGTGACAACCCATCATAGGCTAGCTGGGTGATCTTGCAACTTTTATCATGCCGGAGTTTGATTTTCACCATAGGGTTTCATTGATCGCTTACTCGGCAACTTGTATGAAGCAGGATTTCTACTTTCCCCTTAGCGCTTCATTGATCGTGTACTCTTGAGTGTAGCTCGGGCTGAGAATGACGCAGCCATGGGAAAGTTGACAGTTAAGCCTATCTAGTGACAGCCCATCATAGGCTAGCTGGGTGAGCTTGCAACTTGTACCATGTCGGAGTTTGATTTTCCCCATAGGGTTTCATTGATCGTGTACTCTTGAGTGTAGCTCGGGCTGAGAAGGTCGCAGCCATGGGAAAGTTGACAGTTAAGCCTATCTAGTGACAACCCATCATAGGCTAGCTGGGTGATCTTGTAACTTGTATCATGCCGGAGTTTGATTTTCACCATAGGGTTTCATTGATCGCTTACTCGGCAACTTGTATCAAGCAGGATTTCTACTTTCCCGTTAGCGCTTCATTGATCGTGTACTCTTGAGTGTAGCTCGGGCTGAGAATGACGCAGCCATGGGAAAGTTGACAGTTAAGCCTATCTAGTGACAGCCCATCATAGGCTAGCTGGGTGAGCTTGCAACTTGTACCATGTCGGAGTTTGATTTTCCCCATAGGGTTTCATTGATCGTGTACTCTTGAGTGTAGCTCGGGCTGAGAAGGTCGCAGCCATGGGAAAGTTGACAGTTAAGCCTATCTAGTGACAACCCATCATAGGCTAGCTGGGTGATCTTGCAACTTTTATCATGCCGGAGTTTGATTTTCACCATAGGGTTTCATTGATCGCTTACTCGGCAACTTGTATGAAGCAGGATTTCTACTTTCCCCTTAGCGCTTCATTGATCGTGTACTCTTGAGTGTAGCTCGGGCTGAGAATGACGCAGCCATGGGAAAGTTGACAGTTAAGCCTATCTAGTGACAGCCCATCATAGGCTAGCTGGGTGAGCTTGCAACTTGTACCATGTCGGAGTTTGATTTTCCCCATAGGGTTTCATTGATCGTGTACTCTTGAGTGTAGCTCGGGCTGAGAAGGTTGCAGCCATGGGAAAGTTGACAGTTAAGCCTATCTAGTGACAACCCATCATAGGCTAGCTGGGTGATCTTGCAACTTTTATCATGCCGGAGTTTGATTTTCACCATAGGGTTTCATTGATCGCTTACTCGGCAACTTGTATGAAGCAGGATTTCTACTTTCCCCTTAGCGCTTCATTGATCGTGTACTCTTGAGTGTAGCTCGGGCTGAGAATGACGCAGCCATGGGAAAGTTGACAGTTAAGCCTATCTAGTGACAGCCCATCATAGGCTAGCTGGGTGAGCTTGCAACTTGTACCATGTCGGAGTTTGATTTTCCCCATAGGGTTTCATTGATCGTGTACTCTTGAGTGTAGCTCGGGCTGAGAAGGTCGCAGCCATGGGAAAGTTGACAGTTAAGCCTATCTAGTGACAACCCATCATAGGCTAGCTGGGTGATCTTGTAACTTGTATCATGCCGGAGTTTGATTTTCACCATAGGGTTTCATTGATCGCTTACTCGGCAACTTGTATCAAGCAGGATTTCTACTTTCCCGTTAGCGCTTCATTGATCGTGTACTCTTGAGTGTAGCTCGGGCTGAGAATGACGCAGCCATGGGAAAGTTGACAGTTAAGCCTATCTAGTGACAGCCCATCATAGGCTAGCTGGGTGAGCTTGCAACTTGTACCATGTCGGAGTTTGATTTTCCCCATAGGGTTTCATTGATCGTGTACTCTTGAGTGTAGCTCGGGCTGAGAAGGTCGCAGCCATGGGAAAGTTGACAGTTAAGCCTATCTAGTGACAACCCATCATAGGCTAGCTGGGTGATCTTGTAACTTGTATCATGCCGGAGTTTGATTTTCACCATAGGGTTTCATTGATCGCTTACTCGGCAACTTGTATCAAGCAGGATTTCTACTTTCCCCTTAGCGCTTCATTGATCGTGTACTCTTGAGTGTAGCTCGGGCTGAGAATGACGCAGCCATGGGAAAGTTGACAGTTAAGCCTATCTAGTGACAGCCCATCATAGGCTAGCTGGGTGAGCTTGCAACTTGTACCATGTCGGAGTTTGATTTTCCCCATAGGGTTTCATTGATCGTGTACTCTTGAGTGTAGCTCGGGCTGAGAAGGTTGCAGCCATGGGAAAGTTGACAGTTAAGCCTATCTAGTGACAACCCATCATAGGCTAGCTGGGTGATCTTGCAACTTTTATCATGCCGGAGTTTGATTTTCACCATAGGGTTTCATTGATCGCTTACTCGGCAACTTGTATGAAGCAGGATTTCTACTTTCCCCTTAGCGCTTCATTGATCGTGTACTCTTGAGTGTAGCTCGGGCTGAGAATGACGCAGCCATGGGAAAGTTGACAGTTAAGCCTATCTAGTGACAGCCCATCATAGGCTAGCTGGGTGAGCTTGCAACTTGTACCATGTCGGAGTTTGATTTTCCCCATAGGGTTTCATTGATCGTGTACTCTTGAGTGTAGCTCGGGCTGAGAAGGTCGCAGCCATGGGAAAGTTCACAGTTAAGCCTATCTAGTGACAACCCATCATAGGCTAGCTGGGTGATCTTGTAACTTGTATCATTCCGGAGTTTGATTTTCACCATAGGGTTTCATTGATCGCTTACTCGGCAACTTGTATCAAGCAGGATTTCTACTTTCCCCTTAGCGCTTCATTGATCGTGTACTCTTGAGTGTAGCTCGGGCTGAGAATGACGCAGCCATGGGAAAGTTGACAGTTAAGCCTATCTAGTGACAGCCCATCATAGGCTAGCTGGGTGAGCTTGCAACTTGTACCATGTCGGAGTTTGATTTTCCCCATAGGGTTTCATTGATCGTGTACTCTTGAGTGTAGCTCGGGCTGAGAAGGTCGCAGCCATGGGAAAGTTGACAGTTAAGCCTATCTAGTGACAACCCATCATAGGCTAGCTGGGTGATCTTGTAACTTGTATCATGCCGGAGTTTGATTTTCACCATAGGGTTTCATTGATCGCTTACTCGGCAACTTGTATCAAGCAGGATTTCTACTTTCCCCTTAGCGCTTCATTGATCGTGTACTCTTGAGTGTAGCTCGGGCTGAGAATGACGCAGCCATGGGAAAGTTGACAGTTAAGCCTATCTAGTGACAACCCATCATAGGCTAGCTGGGTGATCTTGCAACTTTTATCATGCCGGAGTTTGATTTTCACCATAGGGTTTCATTGATCGCTTACTCGGCAACTTGTATGAAGCAGGATTTCTACTTTCCCCTTAGCGCTTCATTGATCGTGTACTCTTGAGTGTAGCTCGGGCTGAGAATGACGCAGCCATGGGAAAGTTGACAGTTAAGCCTATCTAGTGACAGCCCATCATAGGCTAGCTGGGTGAGCTTGCAACTTGTACCATGTCGGAGTTTGATTTTCCCCATAGGGTTTCATTGATCGTGTACTCTTGAGTGTAGCTCGGGCTGAGAAGGTCGCAGCCATGGGAAAGTTGACAGTTAAGCCTATCTAGTGACAACCCATCATAGGCTAGCTGGGTGATCTTGTAACTTGTATCATGCCGGAGTTTGATTTTCACCATAGGGTTTCATTGATCGCTTACTCGGCAACTTGTATCAAGAAGGATTTCTACTTTCCCCTTAGCGCTTCATTGATCGTGTACTCTTGAGTGTAGCTCGGGCTGAGAATGACGCAGCCATGGGAAAGTTGACAGTTAAGCCTATCTAGTGACAGCCCATCATAGGCTAGCTGGGTGAGCTTGCAACTTGTACCATGTCGGAGTTTGATTTTCCCCATAGGGTTTCATTGATCGTGTACTCTTGAGTGTAGCTCGGGCTGAGAAGGTCGCAGCCATGGGAAAGTTGACAGTTAAGCCTATCTAGTGACAACCCATCATAGGCTAGCTGGGTGATCTTGTAACTTGTATCATGCCGGAGTTTGATTTTCACCATAGGGTTTCATTGATCGCTTACTCGGCAACTTGTATCAAGCAGGATTTCTACTTTCCCCTTAGCGCTTCATTGATCGTGTACTCTTGAGTGTAGATCGGGCTGAGAATGACGCAGCCATGGGAAAGTTGACAGTTAAGCCTATCTAGTGACAGCCCATCATAGGCTAGCTGGGTGATCTTGCAACTTGTACCATGTCGGAGTTTGATTTTCCCCATACGGTTTCACTGATCGTGTACTCTTGAGTGTAGCTCGGGCTGAGAATTTCGCAGCCATGGGAAAGTTGACAGTTAAGCCTATCTAGTGACAACCCATCATAGGCTAGCTGGGTGATCTTGCAACTTTTATCATGCCGGAGTTTGATTTTCACCATAGGGTTTCATTGATCGCTTACTCGGCAACTTGTATGAAGCAGGATTTCTACTTTCCCCTTAGCGCTTCATTGATCGTGTACTCTTGAGTGTAGCTCGGGCTGAGAATGACGCAGCCATGGGAAAGTTGACAGTTAAGCCTATCTAGTGACAGCCCATCATAGGCTAGCTGGGTGATCTTGCAACTTGTACCATGTCGGAGTTTGATTTTCCCCATAGGGGTTTCATTGATCGTGTACTCTTGAGTGTAGCTCGGGCTGAGAAGGTCGCAGCCATGGGAAAGTTGACAGTTAAGCCTATCTAGTGACAACCCATCATAGGCTAGCTGGGTGATCTTGTAACTTGTATCATGCCGGAGTTTGATTTTCACCATAGGGTTTCATTGATCGCTTACTCGGCAACTTGTATCAAGCAGGATTTCTACTTTCCCGTTAGCGCTTCATTGATCGTGTACTCTTGAGTGTAGCTCGGGCTGAGAATGACGCAGCCATGGGAAAGTTGACAGTTAAGCCTATCTAGTGACAGCCCATCATAGGCTAGCTGGGTGAGCTTGCAACTTGTACCATGTCGGAGTTTGATTTTCCCCATAGGGTTTCATTGATCGTGTACTCTTGAGTGTAGCTCGGGCTGAGAAGGTCGCAGCCATGGGAAAGTTGACAGTTAAGCCTATCTAGTGACAACCCATCATAGGCTAGCTGGGTGATCTTGTAACTTGTATCATGCGGAGTTTGATTTTCACCATAGGGTTTCATTGATCGCTTACTCGGCAACTTGTATCAAGCAGGATTTCTACTTTCCCCTTAGCGCTTCATTGATCGTGTACTCTTGAGTGTAGCTCGGGCTGAGAATGACGCAGCCATGGGAAAGTTGACAGTTAAGCCTATCTAGTGACAGCCCATCATAGGCTAGCTGGGTGAGCTTGCAACTTGTACCATGTCGGAGTTTTGATTTTCCCCATAGGGTTTCATTGATCGTGTACTCTTGAGTGTAGCTCGGGCTGAGAAGGTTGCAGCCATGGGAAAGTTGACAGTTAAGCCTATCTAGTGACAACCCATCATAGGCTAGCTGGGTGATCTTGCAACTTTTATCATGCCGGAGTTTGATTTTCACCATAGGGTTTCATTGATCGCTTACTCGGCAACTTGTATGAAGCAGGATTTCTTCTACTTTCCCCTTAGCGCTTCATTGATCGTGTACTCTTGAGTGTAGCTCGGGCTGAGAATGACGCAGCCATGGGAAAGTTGACAGTTAAGCCTATCTAGTGACAGCCCATCATAGGCTAGCTGGGTGAGCTTGCAACTTGTACCATGTCGGAGTTTGATTTTCCCCATAGGGTTTCATTGATCGTGTACTCTTGAGTGTAGCTCGGGCTGAGAAGGTCGCAGCCATGGGAAAGTTCACAGTTAAGCCTATCTAGTGACAACCCATCATAGGCTAGCTGGGTGATCTTGTAACTTGTATCATTCCGGAGTTTGATTTTCACCATAGGGTTTCATTGATCGCTTACTCGGCAACTTGTATCAAGCAGGATTTCTACTTTCCCCTTAGCGCTTCATTGATCGTGTACTCTTGAGTGTAGCTCGGGCTGAGAATGACGCAGCCATGGGAAAGTTGACAGTTAAGCCTATCTAGTGACAGCCCATCATAGGCTAGCTGGGTGAGCTTGCAACTTGTACCATGTCGGAGTTTGATTTTCCCCATAGGGTTTCATTGATCGTGTACTCTTGAGTGTAGCTCGGGCTGAGAAGGTCGCAGCCATGGGAAAGTTGACAGTTAAGCCTATCTAGTGACAACCCATCATAGGCTAGCTGGGTGATCTTGCAACTTTTATCATGCCGGAGTTTGATTTTCACCATAGGGTTTCATTGATCGCTTACTCGGCAACTTGTATGAAGCAGGATTTCTACTTTCCCCTTAGCGCTTCATTGATCGTGTACTCTTGAGTGTAGCTCGGGCTGAGAATGACGCAGCCATGGGAAAGTTGACAGTTAAGCCTATCTAGTGACAACCCATCATAGGCTAGCTGGGTGATCTTGCAACTTTTATCATGCCGGAGTTTGATTTTCACCATAGGGTTTCATTGATCGCTTACTCGGCAACTTGTATGAAGCAGGATTTCTACTTTCCCCTTAGCGCTTCATTGATCGTGTACTCTTGAGTGTAGCTCGGGCTGAGAATGACGCAGCCATGGGAAAGTTGACAGTTAAGCCTATCTAGTGACAGCCCATCATAGGCTAGCTGGGTGAGCTTGCAACTTGTACCATGTCGGAGTTTGATTTTCCCCATAGGGTTTCATTGATCGTGTACTCTTGAGTGTAGCTCGGGCTGAGAAGGTCGCAGCCATGGGAAAGTTGACAGTTAAGCCTATCTAGTGACAACCCATCATAGGCTAGCTGGGTGATCTTGTAACTTGTATCATGCCGGAGTTTGATTTTCACCATAGGGTTTCATTGATCGCTTACTCGGCAACTTGTATCAAGAAGGATTTCTACTTTCCCCTTAGCGCTTCATTGATCGTGTACTCTTGAGTGTAGCTCGGGCTGAGAATGACGCAGCCATGGGAAAGTTGACAGTTAAGCCTATCTAGTGACAGCCCATCATAGGCTAGCTGGGTGAGCTTGCAACTTGTACCATGTCGGAGTTTGATTTTCCCCATAGGGTTTCATTGATCGTGTACTCTTGAGTGTAGCTCGGGCTGAGAAGGTCGCAGCCATGGGAAAGTTGACAGTTAAGCCTATCTAGTGACAACCCATCATAGGCTAGCTGGGTGATCTTGTAACTTGTATCATGCCGGAGTTTGATTTTCACCATAGGGTTTCATTGATCGCTTACTCGGCAACTTGTATCAAGCAGGATTTCTACTTTCCCCTTAGCGCTTCATTGATCGTGTACTCTTGAGTGTAGATCGGGCTGAGAATGACGCAGCCATGGGAAAGTTGACAGTTAAGCCTATCTAGTGACAGCCCATCATAGGCTAGCTGGGTGATCTTGCAACTTGTACCATGTCGGAGTTTGATTTTCCCCATACGGTTTCACTGATCGTGTACTCTTGAGTGTAGCTCGGGCTGAGAATTTCGCAGCCATGGGAAAGTTGACAGTTAAGCCTATCTAGTGACAACCCATCATAGGCTAGCTGGGTGATCTTGCAACTTTTATCATGCCGGAGTTTGATTTTCACCATAGGGTTTCATTGATCGCTTACTCGGCAACTTGTATGAAGCAGGATTTCTACTTTCCCCTTAGCGCTTCATTGATCGTGTACTCTTGAGTGTAGCTCGGGCTGAGAATGACGCAGCCATGGGAAAGTTGACAGTTAAGCCTATCTAGTGACAGCCCATCATAGGCTAGCTGGGTGATCTTGCAACTTGTACCATGTCGGAGTTTGATTTTCCCCATAGGGTTTCATTGATCGTGTACTCTTGAGTGTAGCTCGGGCTGAGAAGGTCGCAGCCATGGGAAAGTTGACAGTTAAGCCTATCTAGTGACAGCCCATCATAGGCTAGCTGGGTGATCTTGCATCTTGTACCATGTCGGAGTTTGATTTTCCCCATACGGTTTCATTGATCGTGTACTCTTGAGTGTAGCTCGGGCTGAGAAGGTCGCAGCCATGGGAAAGTTGACAGTTAAGCCTATCTAGTGACAACCCATCATAGGCTAGCTGGGTGATCTTGCAACTTTTATCATGCCGGAGTTTGATTTTCACCATAGGGTTTCATTGATCGCTTACTCGGCAACTTGTATGAAGCAGGATTTCTACTTTCCCCTTAGCGCTTCATTGATCGTGTACTCTTGAGTGTAGCTCGGGCTGAGAATGACGCAGCCATGGGAAAGTTGACAGTTAAGCCTATCTAGTGACAGCCCATCATAGGCTAGCTGGGTGAGCTTGCAACTTGTACCATGTCGGAGTTTGATTTTCCCCATAGGGTTTCATTGATCGTGTACTGTTGAGTGTACCTCGGGCTGAGAAGGTCGCAGCCATGGGAAAGTTGACAGTTAAGCCTATCTAGTGACAACCCATCATAGGCTAGCTGGGTGATCTTGCAACTTGTATCATGCCGGAGTTTGATTTTCACCATAGGGTTTCATTGATCGCTTACTCGGCAACTTGTATCAAGCAGGATTTCTACTTTCCCCTTAGCGCTTCATTGATCGTGTACTCTTGAGTGTAGATCGGGCTGAGAATGACGCAGCCATGGGAAAAATGACAGTTAAGCCTATCTAGTGACAGCCCATCATAGGCTAGCTGGGTGAGCTTGCAACTTGTACCATGTCGGAGTTTGATTTTCCCCATAGGGTTTCATTGATCGTGTACTCTTGAGTATAGCTCGGGCTGAGAAGGTCGCAGCCATGGGAAAGTTGACAGTTAAGCGTATCTAGTGACAGCCCATCATAGGCTAGCTGGGTGATCTTGCAACTTGTACCATGTCGGAGTTTGATTTTCCCCATATGGTTTCATTGATCGTGTACTCTTGAGTGTAGCTCGGGCTGAGAAGGTCGCAGCCATGGGAAAGTTGACAGTTAAGCCTATCTAGTGACAACCCATCATAGGCTAGCTGGGTGATCTTGCAACTTTTATCATGCCGGAGTTTGATTTTCACCATAGGGTTTCATTGATCGCTTACTCGGCAACTTGTATGAAGCAGGATTTCTACTTTCCCCTTAGCGCTTCATTGATCGTGTACTCTTGAGTGTAGCTCGGGCTGAGAATGACGCAGCCATGGGAAAGTTGACAGTTAAGCCTATCTAGTGACAGCCCATCATAGGCTAGCTGGGTGAGCTTGCAACTTGTACCATGTCGGAGTTTGATTTTCCCCATAGGGTTTCATTGATCGTGTACTCTTGAGTGTAGCTCGGGCTGAGAAGGTTGCAGCCATGGGAAAGTTGACAGTTAAGCCTATCTAGTGACAACCCATCATAGGCTAGCTGGGTGATCTTGTAACTTGTATCATGCCGGAGTTTGATTTTCACCATAGGGTTTCATTGATCGCTTACTCGGCAACTTGTATCAAGCAGGATTTCTACTTTCCCGTTAGCGCTTCATTGATCGTGTACTCTTGAGTGTAGCTCGGGCTGAGAATGACGCAGCCATGGGAAAGTTGACAGTTAAGCCTATCTAGTGACAGCCCATCATAGGCTAGCTGGGTGAGCTTGCAACTTGTACCATGTCGGAGTTTGATTTTCCCCATAGGGTTTCATTGATCGTGTACTCTTGAGTGTAGCTCGGGCTGAGAAGGTCGCAGCCATGGGAAAGTTGACAGTTAAGCCTATCTAGTGACAACCCATCATAGGCTAGCTGGGTGATCTTGTAACTTGTATCATGCCGGAGTTTGATTTTCACCATAGGGTTTCATTGATCGCTTACTCGGCAACTTGTATCAAGCAGGATTTCTACTTTCCCCTTAGCGCTTCATTGATCGTGTACTCTTGAGTGTAGCTCGGGCTGAGAATGACGCAGCCATGGGAAAGTTGACAGTTAAGCCTATCTAGTGACAGCCCATCATAGGCTAGCTGGGTGAGCTTGCAACTTGTACCATGTCGGAGTTTGATTTTCCCCATAGGGTTTCATTGATCGTGTACTCTTGAGTGTAGCTCGGGCTGAGAAGGTTGCAGCCATGGGAAAGTTGACAGTTAAGCCTATCTAGTGACAACCCATCATAGGCTAGCTGGGTGATCTTGCAACTTTTATCATGCCAGAGTTTGATTTTCACCATAGGGTTTCATTGATCGCTTACTCGGCAACTTGTATCAAGCAGGATTTCTACTTTCCCCTTAGCGCTTCATTGATCGTGTACTCTTGAGTGTAGCTCGGGCTGAGAATGACGCAGCCATGGGAAAGTTGACAGTTAAGCCTATCTAGTGACAGCCCATCATAGGCTAGCTGGGTGAGCTTGCAACTTGTACCATGTCGGAGTTTGATTTTCCCCATAGGGTTTCATTGATCGTGTACTCTTGAGTGTAGCTCGGGCTGAGAAGGTCGCAGCCATGGGAAAGTTGACAGTTAAGCCTATCTAGTGACAACCCATCATAGGCTAGCTGGGTGATCTTGTAACTTGTATCATGCCGGAGTTTGATTTTCACCATAGGGTTTCATTGATCGCTTACTCGGCAACTTGTATCAAGCAGGATTTCTACTTTCCCCTTAGCGCTTCATTGATCGTGTACTCTTGAGTGTAGCTCGGGCTGAGAAGGTCGCAGCCATGGGAAAGTTGACAGTTAAGCCTATCTAGTGACAACCCATCATAGGCTAGCTGGGTGATCTTGTAACTTGTTTCATGCCGGAGTTTGATTTTCACCATAGGGTTTCATTGATCGCTTACTCGGCAACTTGTATCAAGAAGGATTTCTACTTTCCCCTTAGCGCTTCATTGATCGTGTACTCTTGAGTGTAGCTCGGGCTGAGAATGACGCAGCCATGGGAAAGTTGACAGTTAAGCCTATCTAGTGACAGCCCATCATAGGCTAGCTGGGTGAGCTTGCAACTTGTACCATGTCGGAGTTTGATTTTCCCCATAGGGTTTCATTGATCGTGTACTCTTGAGTGTAGCTCGGGCTGAGAAGGTCGCAGCCATGGGAAAGTTGACAGTTAAGCCTATCTAGTGACAACCCATCATAGGCTAGCTGGGTGATCTTGTAACTTGTATCATGCCGGAGTTTGATTTTCACCATAGGGTTTCATTGATCGCTTACTCGGCAACTTGTATCAAGCAGGATTTCTACTTTCCCCTTAGCGCTTCATTGATCGTGTACTCTTGAGTGTAGCTCGGGCTGAGAATGACGCAGCCATGGGAAAGTTGACAGTTAAGCCTATCTAGTGACAGCCCATCATAGGCTAGCTGGGTGAGCTTGCAACTTGTACCATGTCGGAGTTTGATTTTCCCCATAGGGTTTCATTGATCGTATACTCTTGAGTGTAGCTCGGGCTGAGAAGGTCGCAGCCATGGGAAAGTTGACAGTTAAGCCTATCTAGTGACAACCCATCATAGGCTAGCTGGGTGATCTTGTAACTTGTATCATGCCGGAGTTTGATTTTCACCATAGGGTTTCATTGATCGCTTACTCGGCAACTTGTATCAAGCAGGATTTCTACTTTCCCCTTAGCGCTTCATTGATCGTGTACTCTTGAGTGTAGATCGGGCTGAGAATGACGCAGCCATGGGAAAGTTGACAGTTAAGCCTATCTAGTGACAGCCCATCATAGGCTAGCTGGGTGATCTTGCAACTTGTACCATGTCGGAGTTTGATTTTCCCCATACGGTTTCACTGATCGTGTACTCTTGAGTGTAGCTCGGGCTGAGAATTTCGCAGCCATGGGAAAGTTGACAGTTAAGCCTATCTAGTGACAACCCATCATAGGCTAGCTGGGTGATCTTGCAACTTTTATCATGCCGGAGTTTGATTTTCACCATAGGGTTTCATTGATCGCTTACTCGGCAACTTGTATGAAGCAGGATTTCTACTTTCCCCTTAGCGCTTCATTGATCGTGTACTCTTGAGTGTAGCTCGGGCTGAGAATGACGCAGCCATGGGAAAGTTGACAGTTAAGCCTATCTAGTGACAGCCCATCATAGGCTAGCTGGGTGATCTTGCAACTTGTACCATGTCGGAGTTTGATTTTCCCCATAGGGTTTCATTGATCGTGTACTCTTGAGTGTAGCTCGGGCTGAGAAGGTCGCAGCCATGGGAAAGTTGACAGTTAAGCCTATCTAGTGACAGCCCATCATAGGCTAGCTGGGTGATCTTGCATCTTGTACCATGTCGGAGTTTGATTTTCCCCATACGGTTTCATTGATCGTGTACTCTTGAGTGTAGCTCGGGCTGAGAAGGTCGCAGCCATGGGAAAGTTGACAGTTAAGCCTATCTAGTGACAACCCATCATAGGCTAGCTGGGTGATCTTGCAACTTTTATCATGCCGGAGTTTGATTTTCACCATAGGGTTTCATTGATCGCTTACTCGGCAACTTGTATGAAGCAGGATTTCTACTTTCCCCTTAGCGCTTCATTGATCGTGTACTCTTGAGTGTAGCTCGGGCTGAGAATGACGCAGCCATGGGAAAGTTGACAGTTAAGCCTATCTAGTGACAGCCCATCATAGGCTAGCTGGGTGAGCTTGCAACTTGTACCATGTCGGAGTTTGATTTTCCCCATAGGGTTTCATTGATCGTGTACTGTTGAGTGTACCTCGGGCTGAGAAGGTCGCAGCCATGGGAAAGTTGACAGTTAAGCCTATCTAGTGACAACCCATCATAGGCTAGCTGGGTGATCTTGCAACTTGTATCATGCCGGAGTTTGATTTTCACCATAGGGTTTCATTGATCGCTTACTCGGCAACTTGTATCAAGCAGGATTTCTACTTTCCCCTTAGCGCTTCATTGATCGTGTACTCTTGAGTGTAGATCGGGCTGAGAATGACGCAGCCATGGGAAAGTTGACAGTTAAGCCTATCTAGTGACAGCCCATCATAGGCTAGCTGGGTGAGCTTGCAACTTGTACCATGTCGGAGTTTGATTTTCCCCATAGGGTTTCATTGATCGTGTACTCTTGAGTATAGCTCGGGCTGAGAAGGTCGCAGCCATGGGAAAGTTGACAGTTAAGCGTATCTAGTGACAGCCCATCATAGGCTAGCTGGGTGATCTTGCAACTTGTACCATGTCGGAGTTTGATTTTCCCCATATGGTTTCATTGATCGTGTACTCTTGAGTGTAGCTCGGGCTGAGAAGGTCGCAGCCATGGGAAAGTTGACAGTTAAGCCTATCTAGTGACAACCCATCATAGGCTAGCTGGGTGATCTTGCAACTTTTATCATGCCGGAGTTTGATTTTCACCATAGGGTTTCATTGATCGCTTACTCGGCAACTTGTATGAAGCAGGATTTCTACTTTCCCCTTAGCGCTTCATTGATCGTGTACTCTTGAGTGTAGCTCGGGCTGAGAATGACGCAGCCATGGGAAAGTTGACAGTTAAGCCTATCTAGTGACAGCCCATCATAGGCTAGCTGGGTGAGCTTGCAACTTGTACCATGTCGGAGTTTGATTTTCCCCATAGGGTTTCATTGATCGTGTACTCTTGAGTGTAGCTCGGGCTGAGAAGGTTGCAGCCATGGGAAAGTTGACAGTTAAGCCTATCTAGTGACAACCCATCATAGGCTAGCTGGGTGATCTTGTAACTTGTATCATGCCGGAGTTTGATTTTCACCATAGGGTTTCATTGATCGCTTACTCGGCAACTTGTATCAAGCAGGATTTCTACTTTCCCGTTAGCGCTTCATTGATCGTGTACTCTTGAGTGTAGCTCGGGCTGAGAATGACGCAGCCATGGGAAAGTTGACAGTTAAGCCTATCTAGTGACAGCCCATCATAGGCTAGCTGGGTGAGCTTGCAACTTGTACCATGTCGGAGTTTGATTTTCCCCATAGGGTTTCATTGATCGTGTACTCTTGAGTGTAGCTCGGGCTGAGAAGGTCGCAGCCATGGGAAAGTTGACAGTTAAGCCTATCTAGTGACAACCCATCATAGGCTAGCTGGGTGATCTTGTAACTTGTATCATGCCGGAGTTTGATTTTCACCATAGGGTTTCATTGATCGCTTACTCGGCAACTTGTATCAAGCAGGATTTCTACTTTCCCCTTAGCGCTTCATTGATCGTGTACTCTTGAGTGTAGCTCGGGCTGAGAATGACGCAGCCATGGGAAAGTTGACAGTTAAGCCTATCTAGTGACAGCCCATCATAGGCTAGCTGGGTGAGCTTGCAACTTGTACCATGTCGGAGTTTGATTTTCCCCATAGGGTTTCATTGATCGTGTACTCTTGAGTGTAGCTCGGGCTGAGAAGGTTGCAGCCATGGGAAAGTTGACAGTTAAGCCTATCTAGTGACAACCCATCATAGGCTAGCTGGGTGATCTTGCAACTTTTATCATGCCGGAGTTTGATTTTCACCATAGGGTTTCATTGATCGCTTACTCGGCAACTTGTATCAAGCAGGATTTCTACTTTCCCCTTAGCGCTTCATTGATCGTGTACTCTTGAGTGTAGCTCGGGCTGAGAATGACGCAGCCATGGGAAAGTTGACAGTTAAGCCTATCTAGTGACAGCCCATCATAGGCTAGCTGGGTGAGCTTGCAACTTGTACCATGTCGGAGTTTGATTTTCCCCATAGGGTTTCATTGATCGTGTACTCTTGAGTGTAGCTCGGGCTGAGAAGGTCGCAGCCATGGGAAAGTTGACAGTTAAGCCTATCTAGTGACAACCCATCATAGGCTAGCTGGGTGATCTTGTAACTTGTATCATGCCGGAGTTTGATTTTCACCATAGGGTTTCATTGATCGCTTACTCGGCAACTTGTATCAAGCAGGATTTCTACTTTCCCCTTAGCGCTTCATTGATCGTGTACTCTTGAGTGTAGATCGGGCTGAGAATGACGCAGCCATGGGAAAGTTGACAGTTAAGCCTATCTAGTGACAACCCATCATAGGCTAGCTGGGTGATCTTGTAACTTGTATCATGCCGGAGTTTGATTTTCACCATAGGGTTTCATTGATCGCTTACTCGGCAACTTGTATCAAGCAGGATTTCTACTTTCCCCTTAGCGCTTCATTGATCGTGTACTCTTGAGTGTAGCTCGGGCTGAGAATGACGCAGCCATGGGAAAGTTGACAGTTAAGCCTATCTAGTGACAACCCATCATAGGCTAGCTGGGTGATCTTGCAACTTTTATCATGCCGGAGTTTGATTTTCACCATAGGGTTTCATTGATCGCTTACTCGGCAACTTGTATGAAGCAGGATTTCTACTTTCCCCTTAGCGCTTCATTGATCGTGTACTCTTGAGTGTAGCTCGGGCTGAGAAGGTCGCAGCCATGGGAAAGTTGACAGTTAAGCCTATCTAGTGACAGCCCATCATAGGCTAGCTGGGTGAGCTTGCAACTTGTACCATGTCGGAGTTTGATTTTCCCCATAGGGTTTCATTGATCGTGTACTCTAGAGTGTAGCTCGGGCTGAGAAGGTCGCAGCCATGGGAAAGTTGACAGTTAAGCCTATCTAGTGACAACCCATCATAGGCTAGCTGGGTGATCTTGTAACTTGTATCATGCCGGAGTTTGATTTTCACCATAGGGTTTCATTGATCGCTTACTCGGCAACTTGTATCAAGCAGGATTTCTACTTTCCCCTTAGCGCTTCATTGATCGTGTACTCTTGAGTGTAGCTCGGGCTGAGAATGACGCAGCCATGGGAAAGTTGACAGTTAAGCCTATCTAGTGACAGCCCATCATAGGCTAGCTGGGTGAGCTTGCAACTTGTACCATGTCGGAGTTTGATTTTCCCCATAGGGTTTCATTGATCGTGTACTCTTGAGTATAGCTCGGGCTGAGAAGGTCGCAGCCATGGGAAAGTTGACAGTTAAGCGTATCTAGTGACAGCCCATCATAGGCTAGCTGGGTGATCTTGCAACTTGTACCATGTCGGAGTTTGATTTTCCCCATATGGTTTCATTGATCGTGTACTCTTGAGTGTAGCTCGGGCTGAGAAGGTCGCAGCCATGGGAAAGTTGACAGTTAAGCCTATCTAGTGACAACCCATCATAGGCTAGCTGGGTGATCTTGCAACTTGTATCATGCCGGAGTTTGATTTTCACCATAGGGTTTCATTGATCGCTTACTCGGCAACTTGTATCAAGCAGGATTTCTACTTTCCCCTTAGCGCTTCATTGATCGTGTACTCTTGAGTGTAGATCGGGCTGAGAATGACGCAGCCATGGGAAAGTTGACAGTTAAGCCTATCTAGTGACAGCCCATCATAGGCTAGCTGGGTGAGCTTGCAACTTGTACCATGTCGGAGTTTGATTTTCCCCATAGGGTTTCATTGATCGTGTACTCTTGAGTATAGCTCGGGCTGAGAAGGTCGCAGCCATGGGAAAGTTGACAGTTAAGCGTATCTAGTGACAGCCCATCATAGGCTAGCTGGGTGATCTTGCAACTTGTACCATGTCGGAGTTTGATTTTCCCCATATGGTTTCATTGATCGTGTACTCTTGAGTGTAGCTCGGGCTGAGAAGGTCGCAGCCATGGGAAAGTTGACAGTTAAGCCTATCTAGTGACAACCCATCATAGGCTAGCTGGGTGATCTTGCAACTTTTATCATGCCGGAGTTTGATTTTCACCATAGGGTTTCATTGATCGCTTACTCGGCAACTTGTATGAAGCAGGATTTCTACTTTCCCCTTAGCGCTTCATTGATCGTGTACTCTTGAGTGTAGCTCGGGCTGAGAATGACGCAGCCATGGGAAAGTTGACAGTTAAGCCTATCTAGTGACAGCCCATCATAGGCTAGCTGGGTGAGCTTGCAACTTGTACCATGTCGGAGTTTGATTTTCCCCATAGGGTTTCATTGATCGTGTACTCTTGAGTGTAGCTCGGGCTGAGAAGGTCGCAGCCATGGGAAAGTTGACAGTTAAGCCTATCTAGTGACAGCCCATCATAGGCTAGCTGGGTGAGCTTGCAACTTGTACCATGTCGGAGTTTGATTTTCCCCATAGGGTTTCATTGATCGTGTACTCTTGAGTGTAGCTCGGGCTGAGAAGGTCGCAGCCATGGGAAAGTTGACAGTTAAGCCTATCTAGTGACAGCCCATCATAGGCTAGCTGGGTGATCTTGCATCTTGTACCATGTCGGAGTTTGATTTTCCCCATACGGTTTCATTGATCGTGTACTCTTGAGTGTAGCTCGGGCTGAGAAGGTCGCAGCCATGGGAAAGTTGACAGTTAAGCCTATCTAGTGACAGCCCATCATAGGCTAGCTGGGTGATCTTGTAACTTGTATCATGCCGGAGTTTGATTTTCACCATAGGGTTTCATTGATCGCTTACTCGGCAACTTGTATGAAGCAGGATTTCTACTTTCCCCTTAGCGCTTCATTGATCGTGTACTCTTGAGTGTAGCTCGGGCTGAGAATGACGCAGCCATGGGAAAGTTGACAGTTAAGCCTATCTAGTGACAGCCCATCATAGGCTAGCTGGGTGAGCTTGCAACTTGTACCATGTCGGAGTTTGATTTTCCCCATAGGGTTTCATTGATCGTGTACTCTTGAGTGTAGCTCGGGCTGAGAAGGTTGCAGCCATGGGAAAGTTGACAGTTAAGCCTATCTAGTGACAACCCATCATAGGCTAGCTGGGTGATCTTGCAACTTTTATCATGCCGGAGTTTGATTTTCACCATAGGGTTTCATTGATCGCTTACTCGGCAACTTGTATCAAGCAGGATTTCTACTTTCCCCTTAGCGCTTCATTGATCGTGTACTCTTGAGTGTAGCTCGGGCTGAGAATGACGCAGCCATGGGAAAGTTGACAGTTAAGCCTATCTAGTGACAGCCCATCATAGGCTAGCTGGGTGAGCTTGCAACTTGTACCATGTCGGAGTTTGATTTTCCCCATAGGGTTTCATTGATCGTGTACTCTTGAGTGTAGCTCGGGCTGAGAAGGTCGCAGCCATGGGAAAGTTGACAGTTAAGCCTATCTAGTGACAACCCATCATAGGCTAGCTGGGTGATCTTGTAACTTGTATCATGCCGGAGTTTGATTTTCACCATAGGGTTTCATTGATCGCTTACTCGGCAACTTGTATCAAGCAGGATTTCTACTTTCCCCTTAGCGCTTCATTGATCGTGTACTCTTGAGTGTAGATCGGGCTGAGAATGACGCAGCCATGGGAAAGTTGACAGTTAAGCCTATCTAGTGACAACCCATCATAGGCTAGCTGGGTGATCTTGTAACTTGTATCATGCCGGAGTTTGATTTTCACCATAGGGTTTCATTGATCGCTTACTCGGCAACTTGTATCAAGCAGGATTTCTACTTTCCCCTTAGCGCTTCATTGATCGTGTACTCTTGAGTGTAGCTCGGGCTGAGAATGACGCAGCCATGGGAAAGTTGACAGTTAAGCCTATCTAGTGACAACCCATCATAGGCTAGCTGGGTGATCTTGCAACTTTTATCATGCCGGAGTTTGATTTTCACCATAGGGTTTCATTGATCGCTTACTCGGCAACTTGTATGAAGCAGGATTTCTACTTTCCCCTTAGCGCTTCATTGATCGTGTACTCTTGAGTGTAGCTCGGGCTGAGAATGACGCAGCCATGGGAAAGTTGACAGTTAAGCCTATCTAGTGACAGCCCATCATAGGCTAGCTGGGTGAGCTTGCAACTTGTACCATGTCGGAGTTTGATTTTCCCCATAGGGTTTCATTGATCGTGTACTCTTGAGTGTAGCTCGGGCTGAGAAGGTCGCAGCCATGGGAAAGTTGACAGTTAAGCCTATCTAGTGACAACCCATCATAGGCTAGCTGGGTGATCTTGTAACTTGTATCATGCCGGAGTTTGATTTTCACCATAGGGTTTCATTGATCGCTTACTCGGCAACTTGTATCAAGAAGGATTTCTACTTTCCCCTTAGCGCTTCATTGATCGTGTACTCTTGAGTGTAGCTCGGGCTGAGAATGACGCAGCCATGGGAAAGTTGACAGTTAAGCCTATCTAGTGACAGCCCATCATAGGCTAGCTGGGTGAGCTTGCAACTTGTACCATGTCGGAGTTTGATTTTCCCCATAGGGTTTCATTGATCGTGTACTCTAGAGTGTAGCTCGGGCTGAGAAGGTCGCAGCCATGGGAAAGTTGACAGTTAAGCCTATCTAGTGACAACCCATCATAGGCTAGCTGGGTGATCTTGTAACTTGTATCATGCCGGAGTTTGATTTTCACCATAGGGTTTCATTGATCGCTTACTCGGCAACTTGTATCAAGCAGGATTTCTACTTTCCCCTTAGCGCTTCATTGATCGTGTACTCTTGAGTGTAGCTCGGGCTGAGAATGACGCAGCCATGGGAAAGTTGACAGTTAAGCCTATCTAGTGACAGCCCATCATAGGCTAGCTGGGTGAGCTTGCAACTTGTACCATGTCGGAGTTTGATTTTCCCCATAGGGTTTCATTGATCGTGTACTCTTGAGTATAGCTCGGGCTGAGAAGGTCGCAGCCATGGGAAAGTTGACAGTTAAGCGTATCTAGTGACAGCCCATCATAGGCTAGCTGGGTGATCTTGCAACTTGTACCATGTCGGAGTTTGATTTTCCCCATATGGTTTCATTGATCGTGTACTCTTGAGTGTAGCTCGGGCTGAGAAGGTCGCAGCCATGGGAAAGTTGACAGTTAAGCCTATCTAGTGACAACCCATCATAGGCTAGCTGGGTGATCTTGCAACTTGTATCATGCCGGAGTTTGATTTTCACCATAGGGTTTCATTGATCGCTTACTCGGCAACTTGTATCAAGCAGGATTTCTACTTTCCCCTTAGCGCTTCATTGATCGTGTACTCTTGAGTGTAGATCGGGCTGAGAATGACGCAGCCATGGGAAAGTTGACAGTTAAGCCTATCTAGTGACAGCCCATCATAGGCTAGCTGGGTGAGCTTGCAACTTGTACCATGTCGGAGTTTGATTTTCCCCATAGGGTTTCATTGATCGTGTACTCTTGAGTATAGCTCGGGCTGAGAAGGTCGCAGCCATGGGAAAGTTGACAGTTAAGCGTATCTAGTGACAGCCCATCATAGGCTAGCTGGGTGATCTTGCAACTTGTACCATGTCGGAGTTTGATTTTCCCCATATGGTTTCATTGATCGTGTACTCTTGAGTGTAGCTCGGGCTGAGAAGGTCGCAGCCATGGGAAAGTTGACAGTTAAGCCTATCTAGTGACAACCCATCATAGGCTAGCTGGGTGATCTTGCAACTTTTATCATGCCGGAGTTTGATTTTCACCATAGGGTTTCATTGATCGCTTACTCGGCAACTTGTATGAAGCAGGATTTCTACTTTCCCCTTAGCGCTTCATTGATCGTGTACTCTTGAGTGTAGCTCGGGCTGAGAATGACGCAGCCATGGGAAAGTTGACAGTTAAGCCTATCTAGTGACAGCCCATCATAGGCTAGCTGGGTGAGCTTGCAACTTGTACCATGTCGGAGTTTGATTTTCCCCATAGGGTTTCATTGATCGTGTACTCTTGAGTGTAGCTCGGGCTGAGAAGGTTGCAGCCATGGGAAAGTTGACAGTTAAGCCTATCTAGTGACAACCCATCATAGGCTAGCTGGGTGATCTTGTAACTTGTATCATGCCGGAGTTTGATTTTCACCATAGGGTTTCATTGATCGCTTACTCGGCAACTTGTATCAAGCAGGATTTCTACTTTCCCGTTAGCGCTTCATTGATCGTGTACTCTTGAGTGTAGCTCGGGCTGAGAATGACGCAGCCATGGGAAAGTTGACAGTTAAGCCTATCTAGTGACAGCCCATCATAGGCTAGCTGGGTGAGCTTGCAACTTGTACCATGTCGGAGTTTGATTTTCCCCATAGGGTTTCATTGATCGTGTACTCTTGAGTGTAGCTCGGGCTGAGAAGGTCGCAGCCATGGGAAAGTTGACAGTTAAGCCTATCTAGTGACAACCCATCATAGGCTAGCTGGGTGATCTTGTAACTTGTATCATGCCGGAGTTTGATTTTCACCATAGGGTTTCATTGATCGCTTACTCGGCAACTTGTATCAAGCAGGATTTCTACTTTCCCCTTAGCGCTTCATTGATCGTGTACTCTTGAGTGTAGCTCGGGCTGAGAATGACGCAGCCATGGGAAAGTTGACAGTTAAGCCTATCTAGTGACAGCCCATCATAGGCTAGCTGGGTGAGCTTGCAACTTGTACCATGTCGGAGTTTGATTTTCCCCATAGGGTTTCATTGATCGTGTACTCTTGAGTGTAGCTCGGGCTGAGAAGGTTGCAGCCATGGGAAAGTTGACAGTTAAGCCTATCTAGTGACAACCCATCATAGGCTAGCTGGGTGATCTTGCAACTTTTATCATGCCGGAGTTTGATTTTCACCATAGGGTTTCATTGATCGCTTACTCGGCAACTTGTATCAAGCAGGATTTCTACTTTCCCCTTAGCGCTTCATTGATCGTGTACTCTTGAGTGTAGCTCGGGCTGAGAATGACGCAGCCATGGGAAAGTTGACAGTTAAGCCTATCTAGTGACAGCCCATCATAGGCTAGCTGGGTGAGCTTGCAACTTGTACCATGTCGGAGTTTGATTTTCCCCATAGGGTTTCATTGATCGTGTACTCTTGAGTGTAGCTCGGGCTGAGAAGGTCGCAGCCATGGGAAAGTTGACAGTTAAGCCTATCTAGTGACAACCCATCATAGGCTAGCTGGGTGATCTTGTAACTTGTATCATGCCGGAGTTTGATTTTCACCATAGGGTTTCATTGATCGCTTACTCGGCAACTTGTATCAAGCAGGATTTCTACTTTCCCCTTAGCGCTTCATTGATCGTGTACTCTTGAGTGTAGCTCGGGCTGAGAAGGTCGCAGCCATGGGAAAGTTGACAGTTAAGCCTATCTAGTGACAACCCATCATAGGCTAGCTGGGTGATCTTGTAACTTGTATCATGCCGGAGTTTGATTTTCACCATAGGGTTTCATTGATCGCTTACTCGGCAACTTGTATCAAGAAGGATTTCTACTTTCCCCTTAGCGCTTCATTGATCGTGTACTCTTGAGTGTAGCTCGGGCTGAGAATGACGCAGCCATGGGAAAGTTGACAGTTAAGCCTATCTAGTGACAGCCCATCATAGGCTAGCTGGGTGAGCTTGCAACTTGTACCATGTCGGAGTTTGATTTTCCCCATAGGGTTTCATTGATCGTGTACTCTTGAGTGTAGCTCGGGCTGAGAAGGTCGCAGCCATGGGAAAGTTGACAGTTAAGCCTATCTAGTGACAGCCCATCATAGGCTAGCTGGGTGAGCTTGCAACTTGTACCATGTCGGAGTTTGATTTTCCCCATAGGGTTTCATTGATCGTATACTCTTGAGTGTAGCTCGGGCTGAGAAGGTCGCAGCCATGGGAAAGTTGACAGTTAAGCCTATCTAGTGACAACCCATCATAGGCTAGCTGGGTGATCTTGTAACTTGTATCATGCCGGAGTTTGATTTTCACCATAGGGTTTCATTGATCGCTTACTCGGCAACTTGTATCAAGCAGGATTTCTACTTTCCCCTTAGCGCTTCATTGATCGTGTACTCTTGAGTGTAGATCGGGCTGAGAATGACGCAGCCATGGGAAAGTTGACAGTTAAGCCTATCTAGTGACAGCCCATCATAGGCTAGCTGGGTGATCTTGCAACTTGTACCATGTCGGAGTTTGATTTTCCCCATACGGTTTCACTGATCGTGTACTCTTGAGTGTAGCTCGGGCTGAGAATTTCGCAGCCATGGGAAAGTTGACAGTTAAGCCTATCTAGTGACAACCCATCATAGGCTAGCTGGGTGATCTTGCAACTTTTATCATGCCGGAGTTTGATTTTCACCATAGGGTTTCATTGATCGCTTACTCGGCAACTTGTATGAAGCAGGATTTGTACTTTCCCCTTAGCGCTTCATTGATCGTGTACTCTTGAGTGTAGCTCGGGCTGAGAATGACGCAGCCATGGGAAAGTTGACAGTTAAGCCTATCTAGTGACAGCCCATCATAGGCTAGCTGGGTGATCTTGCAACTTGTACCATGTCGGAGTTTGATTTTCCCCATAGGGTTTCATTGATCGTGTACTCTTGAGTGTAGCTCGGGCTGAGAAGGTCGCAGCCATGGGAAAGTTGACAGTTAAGCCTATCTAGTGACAGCCCATCATAGGCTAGCTGGGTGATCTTGCATCTTGTACCATGTCGGAGTTTGATTTTCCCCATACGGTTTCATTGATCGTGTACTCTTGAGTGTAGCTCGGGCTGAGAAGGTCGCAGCCATGGGAAAGTTGACAGTTAAGCCTATCTAGTGACAACCCATCATAGGCTAGCTGGGTGATCTTGCAACTTTTATCATGCCGGAGTTTGATTTTCACCATAGGGTTTCATTGATCGCTTACTCGGCAACTTGTATGAAGCAGGATTTCTACTTTCCCCTTAGCGCTTCATTGATCGTGTACTCTTGAGTGTAGCTCGGGCTGAGAATGACGCAGCCATGGGAAAGTTGACAGTTAAGCCTATCTAGTGACAGCCCATCATAGGCTAGCTGGGTGAGCTTGCAACTTGTACCATGTCGGAGTTTGATTTTCCCCATAGGGTTTCATTGATCGTGTACTGTTGAGTGTACCTCGGGCTGAGAAGGTCGCAGCCATGGGAAAGTTGACAGTTAAGCCTATCTAGTGACAACCCATCATAGGCTAGCTGGGTGATCTTGCAACTTGTATCATGCCGGAGTTTGATTTTCACCATAGGGTTTCATTGATCGCTTACTCGGCAACTTGTATCAAGCAGGATTTCTACTTTCCCCTTAGCGCTTCATTGATCGTGTACTCTTGAGTGTAGATCGGGCTGAGAATGACGCAGCCATGGGAAAGTTGACAGTTAAGCCTATCTAGTGACAGCCCATCATAGGCTAGCTGGGTGAGCTTGCAACTTGTACCATGTCGGAGTTTGATTTTCCCCATAGGGTTTCATTGATCGTGTACTCTTGAGTATAGCTCGGGCTGAGAAGGTCGCAGCCATGGGAAAGTTGACAGTTAAGCGTATCTAGTGACAGCCCATCATAGGCTAGCTGGGTGATCTTGCAACTTGTACCATGTCGGAGTTTGATTTTCCCCATATGGTTTCATTGATCGTGTACTCTTGAGTGTAGCTCGGGCTGAGAAGGTCGCAGCCATGGGAAAGTTGACAGTTAAGCCTATCTAGTGACAACCCATCATAGGCTAGCTGGGTGATCTTGCAACTTTTATCATGCCGGAGTTTGATTTTCACCATAGGGTTTCATTGATCGCTTACTCGGCAACTTGTATGAAGCAGGATTTCTACTTTCCCCTTAGCGCTTCATTGATCGTGTACTCTTGAGTGTAGCTCGGGCTGAGAATGACGCAGCCATGGGAAAGTTGACAGTTAAGCCTATCTAGTGACAGCCCATCATAGGCTAGCTGGGTGAGCTTGCAACTTGTACCATGTCGGAGTTTGATTTTCCCCATAGGGTTTCATTGATCGTGTACTCTTGAGTGTAGCTCGGGCTGAGAAGGTTGCAGCCATGGGAAAGTTGACAGTTAAGCCTATCTAGTGACAACCCATCATAGGCTAGCTGGGTGATCTTGTAACTTGTATCATGCCGGAGTTTGATTTTCACCATAGGGTTTCATTGATCGCTTACTCGGCAACTTGTATCAAGCAGGATTTCTACTTTCCCGTTAGCGCTTCATTGATCGTGTACTCTTGAGTGTAGCTCGGGCTGAGAATGACGCAGCCATGGGAAAGTTGACAGTTAAGCCTATCTAGTGACAGCCCATCATAGGCTAGCTGGGTGAGCTTGCAACTTGTACCATGTCGGAGTTTGATTTTCCCCATAGGGTTTCATTGATCGTGTACTCTTGAGTGTAGCTCGGGCTGAGAAGGTCGCAGCCATGGGAAAGTTGACAGTTAAGCCTATCTAGTGACAACCCATCATAGGCTAGCTGGGTGATCTTGTAACTTGTATCATGCCGGAGTTTGATTTTCACCATAGGGTTTCATTGATCGCTTACTCGGCAACTTGTATCAAGCAGGATTTCTACTTTCCCCTTAGCGCTTCATTGATCGTGTACTCTTGAGTGTAGCTCGGGCTGAGAATGACGCAGCCATGGGAAAGTTGACAGTTAAGCCTATCTAGTGACAGCCCATCATAGGCTAGCTGGGTGAGCTTGCAACTTGTACCATGTCGGAGTTTGATTTTCCCCATAGGGTTTCATTGATCGTGTACTCTTGAGTGTAGCTCGGGCTGAGAAGGTTGCAGCCATGGGAAAGTTGACAGTTAAGCCTATCTAGTGACAACCCATCATAGGCTAGCTGGGTGATCTTGCAACTTTTATCATGCCGGAGTTTGATTTTCACCATAGGGTTTCATTGATCGCTTACTCGGCAACTTGTATCAAGCAGGATTTCTACTTTCCCCTTAGCGCTTCATTGATCGTGTACTCTTGAGTGTAGCTCGGGCTGAGAATGACGCAGCCATGGGAAAGTTGACAGTTAAGCCTATCTAGTGACAGCCCATCATAGGCTAGCTGGGTGAGCTTGCAACTTGTACCATGTCGGAGTTTGATTTTCCCCATAGGGTTTCATTGATCGTGTACTCTTGAGTGTAGCTCGGGCTGAGAAGGTCGCAGCCATGGGAAAGTTGACAGTTAAGCCTATCTAGTGACAACCCATCATAGGCTAGCTGGGTGATCTTGTAACTTGTATCATGCCGGAGTTTGATTTTCACCATAGGGTTTCATTGATCGCTTACTCGGCAACTTGTATCAAGCAGGATTTCTACTTTCCCCTTAGCGCTTCATTGATCGTGTACTCTTGAGTGTAGATCGGGCTGAGAATGACGCAGCCATGGGAAAGTTGACAGTTAAGCCTATCTAGTGACAACCCATCATAGGCTAGCTGGGTGATCTTGTAACTTGTATCATGCCGGAGTTTGATTTTCACCATAGGGTTTCATTGATCGCTTACTCGGCAACTTGTATCAAGCAGGATTTCTACTTTCCCCTTAGCGCTTCATTGATCGTGTACTCTTGAGTGTAGCTCGGGCTGAGAATGACGCAGCCATGGGAAAGTTGACAGTTAAGCCTATCTAGTGACAACCCATCATAGGCTAGCTGGGTGATCTTGCAACTTTTATCATGCCGGAGTTTGATTTTCACCATAGGGTTTCATTGATCGCTTACTCGGCAACTTGTATGAAGCAGGATTTCTACTTTCCCCTTAGCGCTTCATTGATCGTGTACTCTTGAGTGTAGCTCGGGCTGAGAATGACGCAGCCATGGGAAAGTTGACAGTTAAGCCTATCTAGTGACAGCCCATCATAGGCTAGCTGGGTGAGCTTGCAACTTGTACCATGTCGGAGTTTGATTTTCCCCATAGGGTTTCATTGATCGTGTACTCTTGAGTGTAGCTCGGGCTGAGAAGGTCGCAGCCATGGGAAAGTTGACAGTTAAGCCTATCTAGTGACAACCCATCATAGGCTAGCTGGGTGATCTTGTAACTTGTATCATGCCGGAGTTTGATTTTCACCATAGGGTTTCATTGATCGCTTACTCGGCAACTTGTATCAAGAAGGATTTCTACTTTCCCCTTAGCGCTTCATTGATCGTGTACTCTTGAGTGTAGCTCGGGCTGAGAATGACGCAGCCATGGGAAAGTTGACAGTTAAGCCTATCTAGTGACAGCCCATCATAGGCTAGCTGGGTGAGCTTGCAACTTGTACCATGTCGGAGTTTGATTTTCCCCATAGGGTTTCATTGATCGTGTACTCTAGAGTGTAGCTCGGGCTGAGAAGGTCGCAGCCATGGGAAAGTTGACAGTTAAGCCTATCTAGTGACAACCCATCATAGGCTAGCTGGGTGATCTTGTAACTTGTATCATGCCGGAGTTTGATTTTCACCATAGGGTTTCATTGATCGCTTACTCGGCAACTTGTATCAAGCAGGATTTCTACTTTCCCCTTAGCGCTTCATTGATCGTGTACTCTTGAGTGTAGATCGGGCTGAGAATGACGCAGCCATGGGAAAGTTGACAGTTAAGCCTATCTAGTGACAGCCCATCATAGGCTAGCTGGGTGATCTTGCAACTTGTACCATGTCGGAGTTTGATTTTCCCCATAGGGTTTCATTGATCGTGTACTCTTGAGTGTAGCTCGGGCTGAGAAGGTCGCAGCCATGGGAAAGTTGACAGTTAAGCCTATCTAGTGACAACCCATCATAGGCTAGCTGGGTGATCTTGCAACTTTTATCATGCCGGAGTTTGATTTTCACCATAGGGTTTCATTGATCGCTTACTCGGCAACTTGTATGAAGCAGGATTTCTACTTTCCCCTTAGCGCTTCATTGATCGTGTACTCTTGAGTGTAGCTCGGGCTGAGAATGACGCAGCCATGGGAAAGTTGACAGTTAAGCCTATCTAGTGACAGCCCATCATAGGCTAGCTGGGTGAGCTTGCAACTTGTACCATGTCGGAGTTTGATTTTCCCCATAGGGTTTCATTGATCGTGTACTCTTGAGTATAGCTCGGGCTGAGAAGGTCGCAGCCATGGGAAAGTTGACAGTTAAGCGTATCTAGTGACAGCCCATCATAGGCTAGCTGGGTGATCTTGCAACTTGTACCATGTCGGAGTTTGATTTTCCCCATATGGTTTCATTGATCGTGTACTCTTGAGTGTAGCTCGGGCTGAGAAGGTCGCAGCCATGGGAAAGTTGACAGTTAAGCCTATCTAGTGACAACCCATCATAGGCTAGCTGGGTGATCTTGTAACTTGTATCATGCCGGAGTTTGATTTTCACCATAGGGTTTCATTGATCGCTTACTCGGCAACTTGTATCAAGCAGGATTTCTACTTTCCCCTTAGCGCTTCATTGATCGTGTACTCTTGAGTGTAGATCGGGCTGAGAATGACGCAGCCATGGGAAAGTTGACAGTTAAGCCTATCTAGTGACAGCCCATCATAGGCTAGCTGGGTGATCTTGCAACTTGTACCATGTCGGAGTTTGATTTTCCCCATACGGTTTCATTGATCGTGTACTCTTGAGTGTAGCTCGGGCTGAGAAGGTCGCAGCCATGGGAAAGTTGACAGTTAAGCCTATCTAGTGACAACCCATCATAGGCTAGCTGGGTGATCTTGCAACTTTTATCATGCCGGAGTTTGATTTTCACCATAGGGTTTCATTGATCGCTTACTCGGCAACTTGTATGAAGCAGGATTTCTACTTTCCCCTTAGCGCTTCATTGATCGTGTACTCTTGAGTGTAGCTCGGGCTGAGAATGACGCAGCCATGGGAAAGTTGACAGTTAAGCCTATCTAGTGACAGCCCATCATAGGCTAGCTGGGTGAGCTTGCAACTTGTACCATGTCGGAGTTTGATTTTCCCCATAGGGTTTCATTGATCGTGTACTCTTGAGTGTAGCTCGGGCTGAGAAGGTCGCAGCCATGGGAAAGTTGACAGTTAAGCCTATCTAGTGACAACCCATCATAGGCTAGCTGGGTGATCTTGTAACTTGTATCATGCCGGAGTTTGATTTTCACCATAGGGTTTCATTGATCGCTTACTCGGCAACTTGTATCAAGCAGGATTTCTACTTTCCCCTTAGCGCTTCATTGATCGTGTACTCTTGAGTGTAGATCGGGCTGAGAATGACGCAGCCATGGGAAAGTTGACAGTTAAGCCTATCTAGTGACAACCCATCATAGGCTAGCTGGGTGATCTTGCAACTTTTATCATGCCGGAGTTTGATTTTCACCATAGGGTTTCATTGATCGTGTACTCTTGAGTGTAGCTCGGGCTGAGAAGGTCGCAGCCATGGGAAAGTTGACAGTTAAGCCTATCTAGTGACAACCCATCATAGGCTAGCTGGGTGATCTTGTAACTTGTATCATGCCGGAGTTTGATTTTCACCATAGGGTTTCATTGATCGCTTACTCGGCAACTTGTATCAAGCAGGATTTCTACTTTCCCCTTAGCGCTTCATTGATCGTGTACTCTTGAGTGTAGCTCGGGCTGAGAATGACGCAGCCATGGGAAAGTTGACAGTTAAGCCTATCTAGTGACAGCCCATCATAGGCTAGCTGGGTGATCTTGCAACTTGTACCATGTCGGAGTTTGATTTTCCCCATAGGGTTTCATTGATCGTGTACTCTTGAGTGTAGATCGGGCTGAGAAGGTCGCAGCCATGGGAAAGTTGACAGTTAAGCCTATCTAGTGACAGCCCATCATAGGCTAGCTGGGTGATCTTGCAACTTGTACCATGTCGGAGTTTGATTTTCCCCATACGGTTTCATTGATCGTGTACTCTTGAGTGTAGCTCGGGCTGAGAAGGTCGCAGCCATGGGAAAGTTGACAGTTAAGCCTATCTAGTGACAACCCATCATAGGCTAGCTGGGTGATCTTGCAACTTTTATCATGCCGGAGTTTGATTTTCACCATAGGGTTTCATTGATCGCTTACTCGGCAACTTGTATGAAGCAGGATTTCTTCTTTCCCCTTAGCGCTTCATTGATCGTGTACTCTTGAGTGTAGCTCGGGCTGAGAATTTCGCAGCCATGGGAAAGTTGACAGTTAAGCCTATCTAGTGACAACCCATCATAGGCTAGCTGGGTGATCTTGCAACTTTTATCATGCCGGAGTTTGATTTTCACCATAGGGTTTCATTGATCGCTTACTCGGCAACTTGTATGAAGCAGGATTTCTACTTTCCCCTTAGCGCTTCATTGATCGTGTACTCTTGAGTGTAGCTCGGGCTGAGAATGACGCAGCCATGGGAAAGTTGACAGTTAAGCCTATCTAGTGACAGCCCATCATAGGCTAGCTGGGTGAGCTTGCAACTTGTACCATGTCGGAGTTTGATTTTCCTCATAGGGTTTCATTGATCGTGTACTCTTGAGTGTAGCTCGGGCTGAGAAGGTCGCAGCCATGGGAAAGTTGACAGTTAAGCCTATCTAGTGACAACCCATCATAGGCTAGCTGGGTGATCTTGCAACTTTTATCATGCCGGAGTTTGATTTTCACCATAGGGTTTCATTGATCGCTTACTCGGCAACTTGTATGAAGCAGGATTTCTACTTTCCCCTTAGCGCTTCATTGATCGTGTACTCTTGAGTGTAGCTCGGGCTGAGAATGACGCAGCCATGGGAAAGTTGACAGTTAAGCCTATCTAGTGACAGCCCATCATAGGCTAGCTGGGTGAGCTTGCAACTTGTACCATGTCGGAGTTTGATTTTCCCCATAGGGTTTCATTGATCGTGTACTCTTGAGTATAGCTCGGGCTGAGAAGGTCGCTGCCATGGGAAAGTTGACAGTTAAGCGTATCTAGTGACAGCCCATCATAGGCTAGCTGGGTGATCTTGCAACTTGTACCATGTCGGAGTATGATTTTCCCCATATGGTTTCATTGATCGTGTACTCTTGAGTGTAGCTCGGGCTGAGAAGGTCGCAGCCATGGGAAAGTTGACAGTTAAGCCTATCTAGTGACAACCCATCATAGGCTAGCTGGGTGATCTTGCAACTTTTATCATGCCGGAGTTTGATTTTCACCATAGGGTTTCATTGATCGCTTACTCGGCAACTTGTATGAAGCAGGATTTCTACTTTCCCCTTAGCGCTTCATTGATCGTGTACTCTTGAGTGTAGCTCGGGCTGAGAATGACGCAGCCATGGGAAAGTTGACAGTTAAGCCTATCTAGTGACAGCCCATCATAGGCTAGCTGGGTGAGCTTGCAACTTGTACCATGTCGGAGTTTGATTTTCCCCATAGGGTTTCATTGATCGTGTACTCTTGAGTGTAGCTCGGGCTGAGAAGGTTGCAGCCATGGGAAAGTTGACAGTTAAGCCTATCTAGTGACAACCCATCATAGGCTAGCTGGGTGATCTTGCAACTTTTATCATGCCGGAGTTTGATTTTCACCATAGGGTTTCATTGATCGCTTACTCGGCAACTTGTATGAAGCAGGATTTCTACTTTCCCCTTAGCGCTTCATTGATCGTGTACTCTTGAGTGTAGCTCGGGCTGAGAATGACGCAGCCATGGGAAAGTTGACAGTTAAGCCTATCTAGTGACAGCCCATCATAGGCTAGCTGGGTGAGCTTGCAACTTGTACCATGTCGGAGTTTGATTTTCCCCATAGGGTTTCATTGATCGTGTACTCTTGAGTGTAGCTCGGGCTGAGAAGGTCGCAGCCATGGGAAAGTTGACAGTTAAGCCTATCTAGTGACAACCCATCATAGGCTAGCTGGGTGATCTTGTAACTTGTATCATGCCGGAGTTTGATTTTCACCATAGGGTTTCATTGATCGCTTACTCGGCAACTTGTATCAAGCAGGATTTCTACTTTCCCGTTAGCGCTTCATTGATCGTGTACTCTTGAGTGTAGCTCGGGCTGAGAATGACGCAGCCATGGGAAAGTTGACAGTTAAGCCTATCTAGTGACAGCCCATCATAGGCTAGCTGGGTGAGCTTGCAACTTGTACCATGTCGGAGTTTGATTTTCCCCATAGGGTTTCATTGATCGTGTACTCTTGAGTGTAGCTCGGGCTGAGAAGGTCGCAGCCATGGGAAAGTTGACAGTTAAGCCTATCTAGTGACAACCCATCATAGGCTAGCTGGGTGATCTTGTAACTTGTATCATGCCGGAGTTTGATTTTCACCATAGGGTTTCATTGATCGCTTACTCGGCAACTTGTATCAAGCAGGATTTCTACTTTCCCCTTAGCGCTTCATTGATCGTGTACTCTTGAGTGTAGCTCGGGCTGAGAATGACGCAGCCATGGGAAAGTTGACAGTTAAGCCTATCTAGTGACAGCCCATCATAGGCTAGCTGGGTGAGCTTGCAACTTGTACCATGTCGGAGTTTGATTTTCCCCATAGGGTTTCATTGATCGTGTACTCTTGAGTGTAGCTCGGGCTGAGAAGGTTGCAGCCATGGGAAAGTTGACAGTTAAGCCTATCTAGTGACAACCCATCATAGGCTAGCTGGGTGATCTTGCAACTTTTATCATGCCGGAGTTTGATTTTCACCATAGGGTTTCATTGATCGCTTACTCGGCAACTTGTATCAAGCAGGATTTCTACTTTCCCCTTAGCGCTTCATTGATCGTGTACTCTTGAGTGTAGATCGGGCTGAGAATGACGCAGCCATGGGAAAGTTGACAGTTAAGCCTATCTAGTGACAGCCCATCATAGGCTAGCTGGGTGAGCTTGCAACTTGTACCATGTCGGAGTTTGATTTTCCCCATAGGGTTTCATTGATCGTGTACTCTTGAGTGTAGCTCGGGCTGAGAAGGTCGCAGCCATGGGAAAGTTCACAGTTAAGCCTATCTAGTGACAACCCATCATAGGCTAGCTGGGTGATCTTGTAACTTGTATCATGCCGGAGTTTGATTTTCACCATAGGGTTTCATTGATCGCTTACTCGGCAACTTGTATCAAGCAGGATTTCTACTTTCCCCTTAGCGCTTCATTGATCGTGTACTCTTGAGTGTAGCTCGGGCTGAGAATGACGCAGCCATGGGAAAGTTGACAGTTAAGCCTATCTAGTGACAACCCATCATAGGCTAGCTGGGTGATCTTGCAACTTTTATCATGCCGGAGTTTGATTTTCACCATAGGGTTTCATTGATCGCTTACTCGGCAACTTGTATGAAGCAGGATTTCTACTTTCCCCTTAGCGCTTCATTGATCGTGTACTCTTGAGTGTAGCTCGGGCTGAGAATGACGCAGCCATGGGAAAGTTGACAGTTAAGCCTATCTAGTGACAGCCCATCATAGGCTAGCTGGGTGAGCTTGCAACTTGTACCATGTCGGAGTTTGATTTTCCCCATAGGGTTTCATTGATCGTGTACTCTTGAGTGTAGCTCGGGCTGAGAAGGTTGCAGCCATGGGAAAGTTGACAGTTAAGCCTATCTAGTGACAACCCATCATAGGCTAGCTGGGTGATCTTGCAACTTTTATCATGCCGGAGTTTGATTTTCACCATAGGGTTTCATTGATCGCTTACTCGGCAACTTGTATGAAGCAGGATTTCTACTTTCCCCTTAGCGCTTCATTGATCGTGTACTCTTGAGTGTAGCTCGGGCTGAGAATGACGCAGCCATGGGAAAGTTGACAGTTAAGCCTATCTAGTGACAGCCCATCATAGGCTAGCTGGGTGAGCTTGCAACTTGTACCATGTCGGAGTTTGATTTTCCCCATAGGGTTTCATTGATCGTGTACTCTTGAGTGTAGCTCGGGCTGAGAAGGTCGCAGCCATGGGAAAGTTCACAGTTAAGCCTATCTAGTGACAACCCATCATAGGCTAGCTGGGTGATCTTGTAACTTGTATCATGCCGGAGTTTGATTTTCACCATAGGGTTTCATTGATCGCTTACTCGGCAACTTGTATCAAGCAGGATTTCTACTTTCCCCTTAGCGCTTCATTGATCGTGTACTCTTGAGTGTAGCTCGGGCTGAGAATGACGCAGCCATGGGAAAGTTGACAGTTAAGCCTATCTAGTGACAGCCCATCATAGGCTAGCTGGGTGAGCTTGCAACTTGTACCATGTCGGAGTTTGATTTTCCCCATAGGGTTTCATTGATCGTGTACTCTTGAGTGTAGCTCGGGCTGAGAAGGTCGCAGCCATGGGAAAGTTGACAGTTAAGCCTATCTAGTGACAACCCATCATAGGCTAGCTGGGTGATCTTGTAACTTGTATCATGCCGGAGTTTGATTTTCACCATAGGGTTTCATTGATCGCTTACTCGGCAACTTGTATCAAGCAGGATTTCTACTTTCCCCTTAGCGCTTCATTGATCGTGTACTCTTGAGTGTAGCTCGGGCTGAGAATGACGCAGCCATGGGAAAGTTGACAGTTAAGCCTATCTAGTGACAACCCATCATAGGCTAGCTGGGTGATCTTGCAACTTTTATCATGCCGGAGTTTGATTTTCACCATAGGGTTTCATTGATCGCTTACTCGGCAACTTGTATGAAGCAGGATTTCTACTTTCCCCTTAGCGCTTCATTGATCGTGTACTCTTGAGTGTAGCTCGGGCTGAGAATGACGCAGCCATGGGAAAGTTGACAGTTAAGCCTATCTAGTGACAGCCCATCATAGGCTAGCTGGGTGAGCTTGCAACTTGTACCATGTCGGAGTTTGATTTTCCCCATAGGGTTTCATTGATCGTGTACTCTTGAGTGTAGCTCGGGCTGAGAAGGTCGCAGCCATGGGAAAGTTGACAGTTAAGCCTATCTAGTGACAACCCATCATAGGCTAGCTGGGTGATCTTGTAACTTGTATCATGCCGGAGTTTGATTTTCACCATAGGGTTTCATTGATCGCTTACTCGGCAACTTGTATCAAGAAGGATTTCTACTTTCCCCTTAGCGCTTCATTGATCGTGTACTCTTGAGTGTAGCTCGGGCTGAGAATGACGCAGCCATGGGAAAGTTGACAGTTAAGCCTATCTAGTGACAGCCCATCATAGGCTAGCTGGGTGAGCTTGCAACTTGTACCATGTCGGAGTTTGATTTTCCCCATAGGGTTTCATTGATCGTGTACTCTTGAGTGTAGCTCGGGCTGAGAAGGTCGCAGCCATGGGAAAGTTGACAGTTAAGCCTATCTAGTGACAACCCATCATAGGCTAGCTGGGTGATCTTGTAACTTGTATCATGCCGGAGTTTGATTTTCACCATAGGGTTTCATTGATCGCTTACTCGGCAACTTGTATCAAGCAGGATTTCTACTTTCCCCTTAGCGCTTCATTGATCGTGTACTCTTGAGTGTAGCTCGGGCTGAGAATGACGCAGCCATGGGAAAGTTGACAGTTAAGCCTATCTAGTGACAGCCCATCATAGGCTAGCTGGGTGAGCTTGCAACTTGTACCATGTCGGAGTTTGATTTTCCCCATAGGGTTTCATTGATCGTATACTCTTGAGTGTAGCTCGGGCTGAGAAGGTCGCAGCCATGGGAAAGTTGACAGTTAAGCCTATCTAGTGACAACCCATCATAGGCTAGCTGGGTGATCTTGTAACTTGTATCATGCCGGAGTTTGATTTTCACCATAGGGTTTCATTGATCGCTTACTCGGCAACTTGTATCAAGCAGGATTTCTACTTTCCCCTTAGCGCTTCATTGATCGTGTACTCTTGAGTGTAGATCGGGCTGAGAATGACGCAGCCATGGGAAAGTTGACAGTTAAGCCTATCTAGTGACAGCCCATCATAGGCTAGCTGGGTGATCTTGCAACTTGTACCATGTCGGAGTTTGATTTTCCCCATAGGGTTTCATTGATCGTGTACTCTTGAGTGTAGCTCGGGCTGAGAAGGTCGCAGCCATGGGAAAGTTGACAGTTAAGCCTATCTAGTGACAGCCCATCATAGGCTAGCTGGGTGATCTTGCATCTTGTACCATGTCGGAGTTTGATTTTCCCCATACGGTTTCATTGATCGTGTACTCTTGAGTGTAGCTCGGGCTGAGAAGGTCGCAGCCATGGGAAAGTTGACAGTTAAGCCTATCTAGTGACAACCCATCATAGGCTAGCTGGGTGATCTTGCAACTTTTATCATGCCGGAGTTTGATTTTCACCATAGGGTTTCATTGATCGCTTACTCGGCAACTTGTATGAAGCAGGATTTCTACTTTCCCCTTAGCGCTTCATTGATCGTGTACTCTTGAGTGTAGCTCGGGCTGAGAATGACGCAGCCATGGGAAAGTTGACAGTTAAGCCTATCTAGTGACAGCCCATCATAGGCTAGCTGGGTGATCTTGCAACTTGTACCATGTCGGAGTTTGATTTTCCCCATAGGGTTTCATTGATCGTGTACTCTTGAGTGTAGCTCGGGCTGAGAAGGTCGCAGCCATGGGAAAGTTGACAGTTAAGCCTATCTAGTGACAGCCCATCATAGGCTAGCTGGGTGATCTTGCATCTTGTACCATGTCGGAGTTTGATTTTCCCCATACGGTTTCATTGATCGTGTACTCTTGAGTGTAGCTCGGGCTGAGAAGGTCGCAGCCATGGGAAAGTTGACAGTTAAGCCTATCTAGTGACAACCCATCATAGGCTAGCTGGGTGATCTTGCAACTTTTATCATGCCGGAGTTTGATTTTCACCATAGGGTTTCATTGATCGCTTACTCGGCAACTTGTATGAAGCAGGATTTCTACTTTCCCCTTAGCGCTTCATTGATCGTGTACTCTTGAGTGTAGCTCGGGCTGAGAATGACGCAGCCATGGGAAAGTTGACAGTTAAGCCTATCTAGTGACAGCCCATCATAGGCTAGCTGGGTGAGCTTGCAACTTGTACCATGTCGGAGTTTGATTTTCCCCATAGGGTTTCATTGATCGTGTACTGTTGAGTGTACCTCGGGCTGAGAAGGTCGCAGCCATGGGAAAGTTGACAGTTAAGCCTATCTAGTGACAACCCATCATAGGCTAGCTGGGTGATCTTGCAACTTGTATCATGCCGGAGTTTGATTTTCACCATAGGGTTTCATTGATCGCTTACTCGGCAACTTGTATCAAGCAGGATTTCTACTTTCCCCTTAGCGCTTCATTGATCGTGTACTCTTGAGTGTAGATCGGGCTGAGAATGACGCAGCCATGGGAAAGTTGACAGTTAAGCCTATCTAGTGACAGCCCATCATAGGCTAGCTGGGTGAGCTTGCAACTTGTACCATGTCGGAGTTTGATTTTCCCCATAGGGTTTCATTGATCGTGTACTCTTGAGTATAGCTCGGGCTGAGAAGGTCGCAGCCATGGGAAAGTTGACAGTTAAGCGTATCTAGTGACAGCCCATCATAGGCTAGCTGGGTGATCTTGCAACTTGTACCATGTCGGAGTTTGATTTTCCCCATATGGTTTCATTGATCGTGTACTCTTGAGTGTAGCTCGGGCTGAGAAGGTCGCAGCCATGGGAAAGTTGACAGTTAAGCCTATCTAGTGACAACCCATCATAGGCTAGCTGGGTGATCTTGTAACTTGTATCATGCCGGAGTTTGATTTTCACCATAGGGTTTCATTGATCGCTTACTCGGCAACTTGTATCAAGCAGGATTTCTACTTTCCCCTTAGCGCTTCATTGATCGTGTACTCTTGAGTGTAGCTCGGGCTGAGAATGACGCAGCCATGGGAAAGTTGACAGTTAAGCCTATCTAGTGACAGCCCATCATAGGCTAGCTGGGTGAGCTTGCAACTTGTACCATGTCGGAGTTTGATTTTCCCCATAGGGTTTCATTGATCGTATACTCTTGAGTGTAGCTCGGGCTGAGAAGGTCGCAGCCATGGGAAAGTTGACAGTTAAGCCTATCTAGTGACAACCCATCATAGGCTAGCTGGGTGATCTTGTAACTTGTATCATGCCGGAGTTTGATTTTCACCATAGGGTTTCATTGATCGCTTACTCGGCAACTTGTATCAAGCAGGATTTCTACTTTCCCCTTAGCGCTTCATTGATCGTGTACTCTTGAGTGTAGATCGGGCTGAGAATGACGCAGCCATGGGAAAGTTGACAGTTAAGCCTATCTAGTGACAGCCCATCATAGGCTAGCTGGGTGATCTTGCAACTTGTACCATGTCGGAGTTTGATTTTCCCCATACGGTTTCACTGATCGTGTACTCTTGAGTGTAGCTCGGGCTGAGAATTTCGCAGCCATGGGAAAGTTGACAGTTAAGCCTATCTAGTGACAACCCATCATAGGCTAGCTGGGTGATCTTGCAACTTTTATCATGCCGGAGTTTGATTTTCACCATAGGGTTTCATTGATCGCTTACTCGGCAACTTGTATGAAGCAGGATTTCTACTTTCCCCTTAGCGCTTCATTGATCGTGTACTCTTGAGTGTAGCTCGGGCTGAGAATGACGCAGCCATGGGAAAGTTGACAGTTAAGCCTATCTAGTGACAGCCCATCATAGGCTAGCTGGGTGATCTTGCAACTTGTACCATGTCGGAGTTTGATTTTCCCCATAGGGTTTCATTGATCGTGTACTCTTGAGTGTAGCTCGGGCTGAGAAGGTCGCAGCCATGGGAAAGTTGACAGTTAAGCCTATCTAGTGACAGCCCATCATAGGCTAGCTGGGTGATCTTGCATCTTGTACCATGTCGGAGTTTGATTTTCCCCATACGGTTTCATTGATCGTGTACTCTTGAGTGTAGCTCGGGCTGAGAAGGTCGCAGCCATGGGAAAGTTGACAGTTAAGCCTATCTAGTGACAACCCATCATAGGCTAGCTGGGTGATCTTGCAACTTTTATCATGCCGGAGTTTGATTTTCACCATAGGGTTTCATTGATCGCTTACTCGGCAACTTGTATGAAGCAGGATTTCTACTTTCCCCTTAGCGCTTCATTGATCGTGTACTCTTGAGTGTAGCTCGGGCTGAGAATGACGCAGCCATGGGAAAGTTGACAGTTAAGCCTATCTAGTGACAGCCCATCATAGGCTAGCTGGGTGAGCTTGCAACTTGTACCATGTCGGAGTTTGATTTTCCCCATAGGGTTTCATTGATCGTGTACTGTTGAGTGTACCTCGGGCTGAGAAGGTCGCAGCCATGGGAAAGTTGACAGTTAAGCCTATCTAGTGACAACCCATCATAGGCTAGCTGGGTGATCTTGCAACTTGTATCATGCCGGAGTTTGATTTTCACCATAGGGTTTCATTGATCGCTTACTCGGCAACTTGTATCAAGCAGGATTTCTACTTTCCCCTTAGCGCTTCATTGATCGTGTACTCTTGAGTGTAGATCGGGCTGAGAATGACGCAGCCATGGGAAAGTTGACAGTTAAGCCTATCTAGTGACAGCCCATCATAGGCTAGCTGGGTGATCTTGCAACTTGTACCATGTCGGAGTTTGATTTTCCCCATATGGTTTCATTGATCGTGTACTCTTGAGTGTAGCTCGGGCTGAGAAGGTCGCAGCCATGGGAAAGTTGACAGTTAAGCCTATCTAGTGACAACCCATCATAGGCTAGCTGGGTGATCTTGCAACTTTTATCATGCCGGAGTTTGATTTTCACCATAGGGTTTCATTGATCGCTTACTCGGCAACTTGTATGAAGCAGGATTTCTACTTTCCCCTTAGCGCTTCATTGATCGTGTACTCTTGAGTGTAGCTCGGGCTGAGAATGACGCAGCCATGGGAAAGTTGACAGTTAAGCCTATCTAGTGACAGCCCATCATAGGCTAGCTGGGTGAGCTTGCAACTTGTACCATGTCGGAGTTTGATTTTCCCCATAGGGTTTCATTGATCGTGTACTCTTGAAAGTAGCTCGGGCTGAGAAGGTTGCAGCCATGGGAAAGTTGACAGTTAAGCCTATCTAGTGACAACCCATCATAGGCTAGCTGGGTGATCTTGTAACTTGTATCATGCCGGAGTTTGATTTTCACCATAGGGTTTCATTGATCGCTTACTCGGCAACTTGTATCAAGCAGGATTTCTACTTTCCCGTTAGCGCTTCATTGATCGTGTACTCTTGAGTGTAGCTCGGGCTGAGAATGACGCAGCCATGGGAAAGTTGACAGTTAAGCCTATCTAGTGACAGCCCATCATAGGCTAGCTGGGTGAGCTTGCAACTTGTACCATGTCGGAGTTTGATTTTCCCCATAGGGTTTCATTGATCGTGTACTCTTGAGTGTAGCTCGGGCTGAGAAGGTCGCAGCCATGGGAAAGTTGACAGTTAAGCCTATCTAGTGACAACCCATCATAGGCTAGCTGGGTGATCTTGTAACTTGTATCATGCCGGAGTTTGATTTTCACCATAGGGTTTCATTGATCGCTTACTCGGCAACTTGTATCAAGCAGGATTTCTACTTTCCCCTTAGCGCTTCATTGATCGTGTACTCTTGAGTGTAGCTCGGGCTGAGAATGACGCAGCCATGGGAAAGTTGACAGTTAAGCCTATCTAGTGACAGCCCATCATAGGCTAGCTGGGTGAGCTTGCAACTTGTACCATGTCGGAGTTTGATTTTCCCCATAGGGTTTCATTGATCGTGTACTCTTGAGTGTAGCTCGGGCTGAGAAGGTTGCAGCCATGGGAAAGTTGACAGTTAAGCCTATCTAGTGACAACCCATCATAGGCTAGCTGGGTGATCTTGCAACTTTTATCATGCCGGAGTTTGATTTTCACCATAGGGTTTCATTGATCGCTTACTCGGCAACTTGTATCAAGCAGGATTTCTACTTTCCCCTTAGCGCTTCATTGATCGTGTACTCTTGAGTGTAGCTCGGGCTGAGAATGACGCAGCCATGGGAAAGTTGACAGTTAAGCCTATCTAGTGACAGCCCATCATAGGCTAGCTGGGTGAGCTTGCAACTTGTACCATGTCGGAGTTTGATTTTCCCCATAGGGTTTCATTGATCGTGTACTCTTGAGTGTAGCTCGGGCTGAGAAGGTCGCAGCCATGGGAAAGTTGACAGTTAAGCCTATCTAGTGACAACCCATCATAGGCTAGCTGGGTGATCTTGTAACTTGTATCATGCCGGAGTTTGATTTTCACCATAGGGTTTCATTGATCGCTTACTCGGCAACTTGTATGAAGCAGGATTTCTACTTTCCCCTTAGCGCTTCATTGATCGTGTACTCTTGAGTGTAGATCGGGCTGAGAATGACGCAGCCATGGGAAAGTTGACAGTTAAGCCTATCTAGTGACAACCCATCATAGGCTAGCTGGGTGATCTTGTAACTTGTATCATGCCGGAGTTTGATTTTCACCATAGGGTTTCATTGATCGCTTACTCGGCAACTTGTATCAAGCAGGATTTCTACTTTCCCCTTAGCGCTTCATTGATCGTGTACTCTTGAGTGTAGCTCGGGCTGAGAATGACGCAGCCATGGGAAAGTTGACAGTTAAGCCTATCTAGTGACAACCCATCATAGGCTAGCTGGGTGATCTTGTAACTTGTATCATGCCGGAGTTTGATTTTCACCATAGGGTTTCATTGATCGCTTACTCGGCAACTTGTATCAAGCAGGATTTCTACTTTCCCCTTAGCGCTTCATTGATCGTGTACTCTTGAGTGTAGCTCGGGCTGAGAATGACGCAGCCATGGGAAAGTTGACAGTTAAGCCTATCTAGTGACAACCCATCATAGGCTAGCTGGGTGATCTTGCAACTTTTATCATGCCGGAGTTTGATTTTCACCATAGGGTTTCATTGATCGCTTACTCGGCAACTTGTATGAAGCAGGATTTCTACTTTCCCCTTAGCGCTTCATTGATCGTGTACTCTTGAGTGTAGCTCGGGCTGAGAATGACGCAGCCATGGGAAAGTTGACAGTTAAGCCTATCTAGTGACAGCCCATCATAGGCTAGCTGGGTGAGCTTGCAACTTGTACCATGTCGGAGTTTGATTTTCCCCATAGGGTTTCATTGATCGTGTACTCTTGAGTGTAGCTCGGGCTGAGAAGGTCGCAGCCATGGGAAAGTTGACAGTTAAGCCTATCTAGTGACAGCCCATCATAGGCTAGCTGGGTGATCTTGTAACTTGTATCATGCCGGAGTTTGATTTTCACCATAGGGTTTCATTGATCGCTTACTCGGCAACTTGTATGAAGCAGGATTTCTTCTTTCCCCTTAGCGCTTCATTGATCGTGTACTCTTGAGTGTAGCTCGGGCTGAGAATGACGCAGCCATGGGAAAGTTGACAGTTAAGCCTATCTAGTGACAGCCCATCATAGGCTAGCTGGGTGAGCTTGCAACTTGTACCATGTCGGAGTTTGATTTTCCCCATAGGGTTTCATTGATCGTGTACTGTTGAGTGTACCTCGGGCTGAGAAGGTCGCAGCCATGGGAAAGTTGACAGTTAAGCCTATCTAGTGACAACCCATCATAGGCTAGCTGGGTGATCTTGCAACTTGTATCATGCCGGAGTTTGATTTTCACCATAGGGTTTCATTGATCGCTTACTCGGCAACTTGTATGAAGCAGGATTTCTACTTTCCCCTTAGCGCTTCATTGATCGTGTACTCTTGAGTGTAGCTCGGGCTGAGAATGACGCAGCCATGGGAAAGTTGACAGTTAAGCCTATCTAGTGACAGCCCATCATAGGCTAGCTGGGTGAGCTTGCAACTTGTACCATGTCGGAGTTTGATTTTCCCCATAGGGTTTCATTGATCGTGTACTCTTGAGTATAGCTCGGGCTGAGAAGGTCGCAGCCATGGGAAAGTTGACAGTTAAGCGTATCTAGTGACAGCCCATCATAGGCTAGCTGGGTGATCTTGCAACTTGTACCATGTCGGAGTTTGATTTTCCCCATATGGTTTCATTGATCGTGTACTCTTGAGTGTAGCTCGGGCTGAGAAGGTCGCAGCCATGGGAAAGTTGACAGTTAAGCCTATCTAGTGACAACCCATCATAGGCTAGCTGGGTGATCTTGTAACTTGTATCATGCCGGAGTTTGATTTTCACCATAGGGTTTCATTGATCGCTTACTCGGCAACTTGTATCAAGCAGGATTTCTACTTTCCCCTTAGCGCTTCATTGATCGTGTACTCTTGAGTGTAGATCGGGCTGAGAATGACGCAGCCATGGGAAAGTTGACAGTTAAGCCTATCTAGTGACAGCCCATCATAGGCTAGCTGGGTGATCTTGCAACTTGTACCATGTCGGAGTTTGATTTTCCCCATACGGTTTCATTGATCGTGTACTCTTGAGTGTAGCTCGGGCTGAGAAGGTCGCAGCCATGGGAAAGTTGACAGTTAAGCCTATCTAGTGACAACCCATCATAGGCTAGCTGGGTGATCTTGCAACTTTTATCATGCCGGAGTTTGATTTTCACCATAGGGTTTCATTGATCGCTTACTCGGCAACTTGTATGAAGCAGGATTTCTACTTTCCCCTTAGCGCTTCATTGATCGTGTACTCTTGAGTGTAGCTCGGGCTGAGAATGACGCAGCCATGGGAAAGTTGACAGTTAAGCCTATCTAGTGACAGCCCATCATAGGCTAGCTGGGTGAGCTTGCAACTTGTACCATGTCGGAGTTTGATTTTCCCCATAGGGTTTCATTGATCGTGTACTCTTGAGTGTAGCTCGGGCTGAGAAGGTCGCAGCCATGGGAAAGTTGACAGTTAAGCCTATCTAGTGACAACCCATCATAGGCTAGCTGGGTGATCTTGTAACTTGTATCATGCCGGAGTTTGATTTTCACCATAGGGTTTCATTGATCGCTTACTCGGCAACTTGTATCAAGCAGGATTTCTACTTTCCCCTTAGCGCTTCATTGATCGTGTACTCTTGAGTGTAGATCGGGCTGAGAATGACGCAGCCATGGGAAAGTTGACAGTTAAGCCTATCTAGTGACAACCCATCATAGGCTAGCTGGGTGATCTTGCAACTTTTATCATGCCGGAGTTTGATTTTCACCATAGGGTTTCATTGATCGTGTACTCTTGAGTGTAGCTCGGGCTGAGAAGGTCGCAGCCATGGGAAAGTTGACAGTTAAGCCTATCTAGTGACAACCCATCATAGGCTAGCTGGGTGATCTTGTAACTTGTATCATGCCGGAGTTTGATTTTCACCATAGGGTTTCATTGATCGCTTACTCGGCAACTTGTATCAAGCAGGATTTCTACTTTCCCCTTAGCGCTTCATTGATCGTGTACTCTTGAGTGTAGCTCGGGCTGAGAATGACGCAGCCATGGGAAAGTTGACAGTTAAGCCTATCTAGTGACAGCCCATCATAGGCTAGCTGGGTGATCTTGCAACTTGTACCATGTCGGAGTTTGATTTTCCCCATAGGGTTTCATTGATCGTGTACTCTTGAGTGTAGATCGGGCTGAGAAGGTCGCAGCCATGGGAAAGTTGACAGTTAAGCCTATCTAGTGACAGCCCATCATAGGCTAGCTGGGTGATCTTGCAACTTGTACCATGTCGGAGTTTGATTTTCCCCATACGGTTTCATTGATCGTGTACTCTTGAGTGTAGCTCGGGCTGAGAAGGTCGCAGCCATGGGAAAGTTGACAGTTAAGCCTATCTAGTGACAACCCATCATAGGCTAGCTGGGTGATCTTGCAACTTTTATCATGCCGGAGTTTGATTTTCACCATAGGGTTTCATTGATCGCTTACTCGGCAACTTGTATGAAGCAGGATTTCTTCTTTCCCCTTAGCGCTTCATTGATCGTGTACTCTTGAGTGTAGCTCGGGCTGAGAATGACGCAGCCATGGGAAAGTTGACAGTTAAGCCTATCTAGTGACAGCCCATCATAGGCTAGCTGGGTGAGCTTGCAACTTGTACCATGTCGGAGTTTGATTTTCCCCATAGGGTTTCATTGATCGTGTACTGTTGAGTGTACCTCGGGCTGAGAAGGTCGCAGCCATGGGAAAGTTGACAGTTAAGCCTATCTAGTGACAACCCATCATAGGCTAGCTGGGTGATCTTGCAACTTGTATCATGCCGGAGTTTGATTTTCACCATAGGGTTTCATTGATCGCTTACTCGGCAACTTGTATGAAGCAGGATTTCTACTTTCCCCTTAGCGCTTCATTGATCGTGTACTCTTGAGTGTAGCTCGGGCTGAGAATGACGCAGCCATGGGAAAGTTGACAGTTAAGCCTATCTAGTGACAGCCCATCATAGGCTAGCTGGGTGATCTTGCAACTTGTACCATGTCGGAGTTTGATTTTCCCCATAGGGTTTCATTGATCGTGTACTCTTGAGTGTAGCTCGGGCTGAGAAGGTCGCAGCCATGGGAAAGTTGACAGTTAAGCGTATCTAGTGACAGCCCATCATAGGCTAGCTGGGTGATCTTGCAACTTGTACCATGTCGGAGTTTGATTTTCCCCATATGGTTTCATTGATCGTGTACTCTTGAGTGTAGCTCGGGCTGAGAAGGTCGCAGCCATGGGAAAGTTGACAGTTAAGCCTATCTAGTGACAACCCGTCATAGGCTAGCTGGGTGATCTTGCAACTTTTATCATGCCGGAGTTTGATTTTCACCATAGGGTTTCATTGATCGCTTACTCGGCAACTTGTATGAAGCAGGATTTCTACTTTCCCCTTAGCGCTTCATTGATCGTGTACTCTTGAGTGTAGCTCGGGCTGAGAATGACGCAGCCATGGGAAAGTTGACAGTTAAGCCTATCTAGTGACAGCCCATCATAGGCTAGCTGGGTGAGCTTGCAACTTGTACCATGTCGGAGTTTGATTTTCCCCATAGGGTTTCATTGATCGTGTACTGTTGAGTGTACCTCGGGCTGAGAAGGTCGCAGCCATGGGAAAGTTGACAGTTAAGCCTATCTAGTGACAACCCATCATAGGCTAGCTGGGTGATCTTGCAACTTGTATCATGCCGGAGTTTGATTTTCACCATAGGGTTTCATTGATCGCTTACTCGGCAACTTGTATGAAGCAGGATTTCGACTTTCCCCTTAGCGCTTCATTGATCGTGTACTCTTGAGTGTAGCTCGGGCTGAGAATGACGCAGCCATGGGAAAGTTGACAGTTAAGCCTATCTAGTGACAGCCCATCATAGGCTAGCTGGGTGAGCTTGCAACTTGTACCATGTCGGAGTTTGATTTTCCCCATAGGGTTTCATTGATCGTGTACTCTTGAGTGTAGCTCGGGCTGAGAAGGTCGCAGCCATGGGAAAGTTGACAGTTAAGCCTATCTAGTGACAACCCATCATAGGCTAGCTGGGTGATCTTGCAACTTTTATCATGCCGGAGTTTGATTTTCACCATAGGGTTTCATTGATCGCTTACTCGACAACTTGTATGAAGCAGGATTTCTACTTTCCCCTTAGCGCTTCATTGATCGTGTACTCTTGAGTGTAGCTCGGGCTGAGAATGACGCAGCCATGGGAAAGTTGACAGTTAAGCCTATCTAGTGACAGCCCATCATAGGCTAGCTGGGTGAGCTTGCAACTTGTACCATGTCGGAGTTTGATTTTCCCCATAGGGTTTCATTGATCGTGTACTCTTGAGTGTAGCTCGGGCTGAGAAGGTCGCAGCCATGGGAAAGTTGACAGTTAAGCCTATCTAGTGACAACCCATCATAGGCTAGCTGGGTGATCTTGTAACTTGTATCATGCCGGAGTTTGATTTTCACCATAGGGTTTCATTGATCGCTTACTCGGCAACTTGTATCAAGCAGGATTTCTACTTTCCCCTTAGCGCTTCATTGATCGTGTACTCTTGAGTGTAGATCGGGCTGAGAATGACGCAGCCATGGGAAAGTTGACAGTTAAGCCTATCTAGTGACAGCCCATCATAGGCTAGCTGGGTGATCTTGCAACTTGTACCATGTCGGAGTTTGATTTTCCCCATACGGTTTCACTGATCGTGTACTCTTGAGTGTAGCTCGGGCTGAGAATTTCGCAGCCATGGGAAAGTTGACAGTTAAGCCTATCTAGTGACAACCCATCATAGGCTAGCTGGGTGATCTTGCAACTTTTATCATGCCGGAGTTTGATTTTCACCATAGGGTTTCATTGATCGTGTACTCTTGAGTGTAGCTCGGGCTGAGAAGGTCGTAGCCATGGGAAAGTTGACAGTTAAGCCTATCTAGTGACAACCCATCATAGGCTAGCTGGGTGATCTTGTAACTTGTATCATGCCGGAGTTTGATTTTCACCATAGGGTTTCATTGATCGCTTACTCGGCAACTTGTATCAAGCAGGATTTCTACTTTCCCCTTAGCGCTTCATTGATCGTGTACTCTTGAGTGTAGCTCGGGCTGAGAATGACGCAGCCATGGGAAAGTTGACAGTTAAGCCTATCTAGTGACAGCCCATCATAGGCTAGCTGGGTGATCTTGCAACTTGTACCATGTCGGAGTTTGATTTTCCCCATAGGGTTTCATTGATCGTGTACTCTTGAGTGTAGATCGGGCTGAGAAGGTCGCAGCCATGGGAAAGTTGACAGTTAAGCCTATCTAGTGACAGCCCATCATAGGCTAGCTGGGTGATCTTGCAACTTGTACCATGTCGGAGTTTGATTTTCCCCATACGGTTTCATTGATCGTGTACTCTTGAGTGTAGCTCGGGCTGAGAAGGTCGCAGCCATGGGAAAGTTGACAGTTAAGCCTATCTAGTGACAGCCCATCATAGGCTAGCTGGGTGAGCTTGCAACTTGTACCATGTCGGAGTTTGATTTTCCCCATAGGGTTTCATTGATCGTGTACTGTTGAGTGTACCTCGGGCTGAGAAGGTCGCAGCCATGGGAAAGTTGACAGTTAAGCCTATCTAGTGACAACCCATCATAGGCTAGCTGGGTGATCTTGCAACTTTTATCATGCCGGAGTTTGATTTTCACCATAGGGTTTCATTGATCGCTTACTCGGCAACTTGTATGAAGCAGGATTTCTTCTTTCCCCTTAGCGCTTCATTGATCGTGTACTCTTGAGTGTAGCTCGGGCTGAGAATGACGCAGCCATGGGAAAGTTGACAGTTAAGCCTATCTAGTGACAGCCCATCATAGGCTAGCTGGGTGAGCTTGCAACTTGTACCATGTCGGAGTTTGATTTTCCCCATAGGGTTTCATTGATCGTGTACTGTTGAGTGTACCTCGGGCTGAGAAGGTCGCAGCCATGGGAAAGTTGACAGTTAAGCCTATCTAGTGACAACCCATCATAGGCTAGCTGGGTGATCTTGCAACTTGTATCATGCCGGAGTTTGATTTTCACCATAGGGTTTCATTGATCGCTTACTCGGCAACTTGTATGAAGCAGGATTTCTACTTTCCCCTTAGCGCTTCATTGATCGTGTACTCTTGAGTGTAGCTCGGGCTGAGAATGACGCAGCCATGGGAAAGTTGACAGTTAAGCCTATCTAGTGACAGCCCATCATAGGCTAGCTGGGTGATCTTGCAACTTGTACCATGTCGGAGTTTGATTTTCCCCATAGGGTTTCATTGATCGTGTACTCTTGAGTGTAGCTCGGGCTGAGAAGGTCGCAGCCATGGGAAAGTTGACAGTTAAGCGTATCTAGTGACAGCCCATCATAGGCTAGCTGGGTGATCTTGCAACTTGTACCATGTCGGAGTTTGATTTTCCCCATATGGTTTCATTGATCGTGTACTCTTGAGTGTAGCTCGGGCTGAGAAGGTCGCAGCCATGGGAAAGTTGACAGTTAAGCCTATCTAGTGACAACCCATCATAGGCTAGCTGGGTGATCTTGCAACTTTTATCATGCCGGAGTTTGATTTTCACCATAGGGTTTCATTGATCGCTTACTCGGCAACTTGTATGAAGCAGGATTTCTACTTTCCCCTTAGCGCTTCATTGATCGTGTACTCTTGAGTGTAGCTCGGGCTGAGAATGACGCAGCCATGGGAAAGTTGACAGTTAAGCCTATCTAGTGACAGCCCATCATAGGCTAGCTGGGTGAGCTTGCAACTTGTACCATGTCGGAGTTTGATTTTCCCCATAGGGTTTCATTGATCGTGTACTCTTGAGTGTAGCTCGGGCTGAGAAGGTCGCAGCCATGGGAAAGTTCACAGTTAAGCCTATCTAGTGACAACCCATCATAGGCTAGCTGGGTGATCTTGTAACTTGTATCATGCCGGAGTTTGATTTTCACCATAGGGTTTCATTGATCGCTTACTCGGCAACTTGTATCAAGCAGGATTTCTACTTTCCCCTTAGCGCTTCATTGATCGTGTACTCTTGAGTGTAGCTCGGGCTGAGAATGACGCAGCCATGGGAAAGTTGACAGTTAAGCCTATCTAGTGACAGCCCATCATAGGCTAGCTGGGTGAGCTTGCAACTTGTACCATGTCGGAGTTTGATTTTCCCCATAGGGTTTCATTGATCGTGTACTCTTGAGTGTAGCTCGGGCTGAGAAGGTCGCAGCCATGGGAAAGTTGACAGTTAAGCCTATCTAGTGACAACCCATCATAGGCTAGCTGGGTGATCTTGTAACTTGTATCATGCCGGAGTTTGATTTTCACCATAGGGTTTCATTGATCGCTTACTCGGCAACTTGTATCAAGCAGGATTTCTACTTTCCCCTTAGCGCTTCATTGATCGTGTACTCTTGAGTGTAGCTCGGGCTGAGAATGACGCAGCCATGGGAAAGTTGACAGTTAAGCCTATCTAGTGACAACCCATCATAGGCTAGCTGGGTGATCTTGCAACTTTTATCATGCCGGAGTTTGATTTTCACCATAGGGTTTCATTGATCGCTTACTCGGCAACTTGTATGAAGCAGGATTTCTACTTTCCCCTTAGCGCTTCATTGATCGTGTACTCTTGAGTGTAGCTCGGGCTGAGAATGACGCAGCCATGGGAAAGTTGACAGTTAAGCCTATCTAGTGACAGCCCATCATAGGCTAGCTGGGTGATCTTGCAACTTGTACCATGTCGGAGTTTGATTTTCCCCATAGGGTTTCATTGATCGTGTACTCTTGAGTGTAGATCGGGCTGAGAAGGTCGCAGCCATGGGAAAGTTGACAGTTAAGCCTATCTAGTGACAGCCCATCATAGGCTAGCTGGGTGATCTTGCAACTTGTACCATGTCGGAGTTTGATTTTCCCCATACGGTTTCATTGATCGTGTACTCTTGAGTGTAGCTCGGGCTGAGAAGGTCGCAGCCATGGGAAAGTTGACAGTTAAGCCTATCTAGTGACAACCCATCATAGGCTAGCTGGGTGATCTTGCAACTTTTATCATGCCGGAGTTTGATTTTCACCATAGGGTTTCATTGATCGCTTACTCGGCAACTTGTATGAAGCAGGATTTCTTCTTTCCCCTTAGCGCTTCATTGATCGTGTACTCTTGAGTGTAGCTCGGGCTGAGAATGACGCAGCCATGGGAAAGTTGACAGTTAAGCCTATCTAGTGACAGCCCATCATAGGCTAGCTGGGTGAGCTTGCAACTTGTACCATGTCGGAGTTTGATTTTCCCCATAGGGTTTCATTGATCGTGTACTGTTGAGTGTACCTCGGGCTGAGAAGGTCGCAGCCATGGGAAAGTTGACAGTTAAGCCTATCTAGTGACAACCCATCATAGGCTAGCTGGGTGATCTTGCAACTTGTATCATGCCGGAGTTTGATTTTCACCATAGGGTTTCATTGATCGCTTACTCGGCAACTTGTATGAAGCAGGATTTCTACTTTCCCCTTAGCGCTTCATTGATCGTGTACTCTTGAGTGTAGCTCGGGCTGAGAATGACGCAGCCATGGGAAAGTTGACAGTTAAGCCTATCTAGTGACAGCCCATCATAGGCTAGCTGGGTGATCTTGCAACTTGTACCATGTCGGAGTTTGATTTTCCCCATAGGGTTTCATTGATCGTGTACTCTTGAGTGTAGCTCGGGCTGAGAAGGTCGCAGCCATGGGAAAGTTGACAGTTAAGCGTATCTAGTGACAGCCCATCATAGGCTAGCTGGGTGATCTTGCAACTTGTACCATGTCGGAGTTTGATTTTCCCCATATGGTTTCATTGATCGTGTACTCTTGAGTGTAGCTCGGGCTGAGAAGGTCGCAGCCATGGGAAAGTTGACAGTTAAGCCTATCTAGTGACAACCCATCATAGGCTAGCTGGGTGATCTTGCAACTTTTATCATGCCGGAGTTTGATTTTCACCATAGGGTTTCATTGATCGCTTACTCGGCAACTTGTATGAAGCAGGATTTCTACTTTCCCCTTAGCGCTTCATTGATCGTGTACTCTTGAGTGTAGCTCGGGCTGAGAATGACGCAGCCATGGGAAAGTTGACAGTTAAGCCTATCTAGTGACAGCCCATCATAGGCTAGCTGGGTGAGCTTGCAACTTGTACCATGTCGGAGTTTGATTTTCCCCATAGGGTTTCATTGATCGTGTACTCTTGAGTGTAGCTCGGGCTGAGAAGGTTGCAGCCATGGGAAAGTTGACAGTTAAGCCTATCTAGTGACAACCCATCATAGGCTAGCTGGGTGATCTTGCAACTTTTATCATGCCGGAGTTTGATTTTCACCATAGGGTTTCATTGATCGCTTACTCGGCAACTTGTATGAAGCAGGATTTCTACTTTCCCCTTAGCGCTTCATTGATCGTGTACTCTTGAGTGTAGCTCGGGCTGAGAATGACGCAGCCATGGGAAAGTTGACAGTTAAGCCTATCTAGTGACAGCCCATCATAGGCTAGCTGGGTGAGCTTGCAACTTGTACCATGTCGGAGTTTGATTTTCCCCATAGGGTTTCATTGATCGTGTACTCTTGAGTGTAGCTCGGGCTGAGAAGGTCGCAGCCATGGGAAAGTTCACAGTTAAGCCTATCTAGTGACAACCCATCATAGGCTAGCTGGGTGATCTTGTAACTTGTATCATGCCGGAGTTTGATTTTCACCATAGGGTTTCATTGATCGCTTACTCGGCAACTTGTATCAAGCAGGATTTCTACTTTCCCCTTAGCGCTTCATTGATCGTGTACTCTTGAGTGTAGCTCGGGCTGAGAATGACGCAGCCATGGGAAAGTTGACAGTTAAGCCTATCTAGTGACAGCCCATCATAGGCTAGCTGGGTGAGCTTGCAACTTGTACCATGTCGGAGTTTGATTTTCCCCATAGGGTTTCATTGATCGTGTACTCTTGAGTGTAGCTCGGGCTGAGAAGGTCGCAGCCATGGGAAAGTTGACAGTTAAGCCTATCTAGTGACAACCCATCATAGGCTAGCTGGGTGATCTTGTAACTTGTATCATGCCGGAGTTTGATTTTCACCATAGGGTTTCATTGATCGCTTACTCGGCAACTTGTATCAAGCAGGATTTCTACTTTCCCCTTAGCGCTTCATTGATCGTGTACTCTTGAGTGTAGCTCGGGCTGAGAATGACGCAGCCATGGGAAAGTTGACAGTTAAGCCTATCTAGTGACAACCCATCATAGGCTAGCTGGGTGATCTTGCAACTTTTATCATGCCGGAGTTTGATTTTCACCATAGGGTTTCATTGATCGCTTACTCGGCAACTTGTATGAAGCAGGATTTCTACTTTCCCCTTAGCGCTTCATTGATCGTGTACTCTTGAGTGTAGCTCGGGCTGAGAATGACGCAGCCATGGGAAAGTTGACAGTTAAGCCTATCTAGTGACAGCCCATCATAGGCTAGCTGGGTGAGCTTGCAACTTGTACCATGTCGGAGTTTGATTTTCCCCATAGGGTTTCATTGATCGTGTACTCTTGAGTGTAGCTCGGGCTGAGAAGGTCGCAGCCATGGGAAAGTTGACAGTTAAGCCTATCTAGTGACAACCCATCATAGGCTAGCTGGGTGATCTTGTAACTTGTATCATGCCGGAGTTTGATTTTCACCATAGGGTTTCATTGATCGCTTACTCGGCAACTTGTATCAAGAAGGATTTCTACTTTCCCCTTAGCGCTTCATTGATCGTGTACTCTTGAGTGTAGCTCGGGCTGAGAATGACGCAGCCATGGGAAAGTTGACAGTTAAGCCTATCTAGTGACAGCCCATCATAGGCTAGCTGGGTGAGCTTGCAACTTGTACCATGTCGGAGTTTGATTTTCCCCATAGGGTTTCATTGATCGTGTACTCTTGAGTGTAGCTCGGGCTGAGAAGGTCGCAGCCATGGGAAAGTTGACAGTTAAGCCTATCTAGTGACAACCCATCATAGGCTAGCTGGGTGATCTTGTAACTTGTATCATGCCGGAGTTTGATTTTCACCATAGGGTTTCATTGATCGCTTACTCGGCAACTTGTATCAAGCAGGATTTCTACTTTCCCCTTAGCGCTTCATTGATCGTGTACTCTTGAGTGTAGCTCGGGCTGAGAATGACGCAGCCATGGGAAAGTTGACAGTTAAGCCTATCTAGTGACAGCCCATCATAGGCTAGCTGGGTGAGCTTGCAACTTGTACCATGTCGGAGTTTGATTTTCCCCATAGGGTTTCATTGATCGTATACTCTTGAGTGTAGCTCGGGCTGAGAAGGTCGCAGCCATGGGAAAGTTGACAGTTAAGCCTATCTAGTGACAACCCATCATAGGCTAGCTGGGTGATCTTGTAACTTGTATCATGCCGGAGTTTGATTTTCACCATAGGGTTTCATTGATCGCTTACTCGGCAACTTGTATCAAGCAGGATTTCTACTTTCCCCTTAGCGCTTCATTGATCGTGTACTCTTGAGTGTAGATCGGGCTGAGAATGACGCAGCGATGGGAAAGTTGACAGTTAAGCCTATCTAGTGACAGCCCATCATAGGCTAGCTGGGTGATCTTGCAACTTGTACCATGTCGGAGTTTGATTTTCCCCATACGGTTTCACTGATCGTGTACTCTTGAGTGTAGCTCGGGCTGAGAATTTCGCAGCCATGGGAAAGTTGACAGTTAAGCCTATCTAGTGACAACCCATCATAGGCTAGCTGGGTGATCTTGCAACTTTTATCATGCCGGAGTTTGATTTTCACCATAGGGTTTCATTGATCGCTTACTCGGCAACTTGTATGAAGCAGGATTTCTACTTTCCCCTTAGCGCTTCATTGATCGTGTACTCTTGAGTGTAGCTCGGGCTGAGAATGACGCAGCCATGGGAAAGTTGACAGTTAAGCCTATCTAGTGACAGCCCATCATAGGCTAGCTGGGTGATCTTGCAACTTGTACCATGTCGGAGTTTGATTTTCCCCATAGGGTTTCATTGATCGTGTACTCTTGAGTGTAGCTCGGGCTGAGAAGGTCGCAGCCATGGGAAAGTTGACAGTTAAGCCTATCTAGTGACAGCCCATCATAGGCTAGCTGGGTGATCTTGCATCTTGTACCATGTCGGAGTTTGATTTTCCCCATACGGTTTCATTGATCGTGTACTCTTGAGTGTAGCTCGGGCTGAGAAGGTCGCAGCCATGGGAAAGTTGACAGTTAAGCCTATCTAGTGACAACCCATCATAGGCTAGCTGGGTGATCTTGCAACTTTTATCATGCCGGAGTTTGATTTTCACCATAGGGTTTCATTGATCGCTTACTCGGCAACTTGTATGAAGCAGGATTTCTACTTTCCCCTTAGCGCTTCATTGATCGTGTACTCTTGAGTGTAGCTCGGGCTGAGAATGACGCAGCCATGGGAAAGTTGACAGTTAAGCCTATCTAGTGACAGCCCATCATAGGCTAGCTGGGTGAGCTTGCAACTTGTACCATGTCGGAGTTTGATTTTCCCCATAGGGTTTCATTGATCGTGTACTCTTGAGTGTAGCTCGGGCTGAGAAGGTCGCAGCCATGGGAAAGTTGACAGTTAAGCCTATCTAGTGACAACCCATCATAGGCTAGCTGGGTGATCTTGTAACTTGTATCATGCCGGAGTTTGATTTTCACCATAGGGTTTCATTGATCGCTTACTCGGCAACTTGTATCAAGAAGGATTTCTACTTTCCCCTTAGCGCTTCATTGATCGTGTACTCTTGAGTGTAGCTCGGGCTGAGAATGACGCAGCCATGGGAAAGTTGACAGTTAAGCCTATCTAGTGACAGCCCATCATAGGCTAGCTGGGTGAGCTTGCAACTTGTACCATGTCGGAGTTTGATTTTCCCCATAGGGTTTCATTGATCGTGTACTCTTGAGTGTAGCTCGGGCTGAGAAGGTTGCAGCCATGGGAAAGTTGACAGTTAAGCCTATCTAGTGACAACCCATCATAGGCTAGCTGGGTGATCTTGCAACTTTTATCATGCCGGAGTTTGATTTTCACCATAGGGTTTCATTGATCGCTTACTCGGCAACTTGTATGAAGCAGGATTTCTACTTTCCCCTTAGCGCTTCATTGATCGTGTACTCTTGAGTGTAGCTCGGGCTGAGAATGACGCAGCCATGGGAAAGTTGACAGTTAAGCCTATCTAGTGACAGCCCATCATAGGCTAGCTGGGTGAGCTTGCAACTTGTACCATGTCGGAGTTTGATTTTCCCCATAGGGTTTCATTGATCGTGTACTCTTGAGTGTAGCTCGGGCTGAGAAGGTCGCAGCCATGGGAAAGTTCACAGTTAAGCCTATCTAGTGACAACCCATCATAGGCTAGCTGGGTGATCTTGTAACTTGTATCATGCCGGAGTTTGATTTTCACCATAGGGTTTCATTGATCGCTTACTCGGCAACTTGTATCAAGCAGGATTTCTACTTTCCCCTTAGCGCTTCATTGATCGTGTACTCTTGAGTGTAGCTCGGGCTGAGAATGACGCAGCCATGGGAAAGTTGACAGTTAAGCCTATCTAGTGACAGCCCATCATAGGCTAGCTGGGTGAGCTTGCAACTTGTACCATGTCGGAGTTTGATTTTCCCCATAGGGTTTCATTGATCGTGTACTCTTGAGTGTAGCTCGGGCTGAGAAGGTCGCAGCCATGGGAAAGTTGACAGTTAAGCCTATCTAGTGACAACCCATCATAGGCTAGCTGGGTGATCTTGTAACTTGTATCATGCCGGAGTTTGATTTTCACCATAGGGTTTCATTGATCGCTTACTCGGCAACTTGTATCAAGCAGGATTTCTACTTTCCCCTTAGCGCTTCATTGATCGTGTACTCTTGAGTGTAGCTCGGGCTGAGAATGACGCAGCCATGGGAAAGTTGACAGTTAAGCCTATCTAGTGACAACCCATCATAGGCTAGCTGGGTGATCTTGCAACTTTTATCATGCCGGAGTTTGATTTTCACCATAGGGTTTCATTGATCGCTTACTCGGCAACTTGTATGAAGCAGGATTTCTACTTTCCCCTTAGCGCTTCATTGATCGTGTACTCTTGAGTGTAGCTCGGGCTGAGAATGACGCAGCCATGGGAAAGTTGACAGTTAAGCCTATCTAGTGACAGCCCATCATAGGCTAGCTGGGTGAGCTTGCAACTTGTACCATGTCGGAGTTTGATTTTCCCCATAGGGTTTCATTGATCGTGTACTCTTGAGTGTAGCTCGGGCTGAGAAGGTCGCAGCCATGGGAAAGTTGACAGTTAAGCCTATCTAGTGACAACCCATCATAGGCTAGCTGGGTGATCTTGTAACTTGTATCATGCCGGAGTTTGATTTTCACCATAGGGTTTCATTGATCGCTTACTCGGCAACTTGTATCAAGAAGGATTTCTACTTTCCCCTTAGCGCTTCATTGATCGTGTACTCTTGAGTGTAGCTCGGGCTGAGAATGACGCAGCCATGGGAAAGTTGACAGTTAAGCCTATCTAGTGACAGCCCATCATAGGCTAGCTGGGTGAGCTTGCAACTTGTACCATGTCGGAGTTTGATTTTCCCCATAGGGTTTCATTGATCGTGTACTCTTGAGTGTAGCTCGGGCTGAGAAGGTCGCAGCCATGGGAAAGTTGACAGTTAAGCCTATCTAGTGACAACCCATCATAGGCTAGCTGGGTGATCTTGTAACTTGTATCATGCCGGAGTTTGATTTTCACCATAGGGTTTCATTGATCGCTTACTCGGCAACTTGTATCAAGCAGGATTTCTACTTTCCCCTTAGCGCTTCATTGATCGTGTACTCTTGAGTGTAGCTCGGGCTGAGAATGACGCAGCCATGGGAAAGTTGACAGTTAAGCCTATCTAGTGACAGCCCATCATAGGCTAGCTGGGTGAGCTTGCAACTTGTACCATGTCGGAGTTTGATTTTCCCCATAGGGTTTCATTGATCGTATACTCTTGAGTGTAGCTCGGGCTGAGAAGGTCGCAGCCATGGGAAAGTTGACAGTTAAGCCTATCTAGTGACAACCCATCATAGGCTAGCTGGGTGATCTTGTAACTTGTATCATGCCGGAGTTTGATTTTCACCATAGGGTTTCATTGATCGCTTACTCGGCAACTTGTATCAAGCAGGATTTCTACTTTCCCCTTAGCGCTTCATTGATCGTGTACTCTTGAGTGTAGATCGGGCTGAGAATGACGCAGCCATGGGAAAGTTGACAGTTAAGCCTATCTAGTGACAGCCCATCATAGGCTAGCTGGGTGATCTTGCAACTTGTACCATGTCGGAGTTTGATTTTCCCCATACGGTTTCACTGATCGTGTACTCTTGAGTGTAGCTCGGGCTGAGAATTTCGCAGCCATGGGAAAGTTGACAGTTAAGCCTATCTAGTGACAACCCATCATAGGCTAGCTGGGTGATCTTGCAACTTTTATCATGCCGGAGTTTGATTTTCACCATAGGGTTTCATTGATCGCTTACTCGGCAACTTGTATGAAGCAGGATTTCTACTTTCCCCTTAGCGCTTCATTGATCGTGTACTCTTGAGTGTAGCTCGGGCTGAGAATGACGCAGCCATGGGAAAGTTGACAGTTAAGCCTATCTAGTGACAGCCCATCATAGGCTAGCTGGGTGATCTTGCAACTTGTACCATGTCGGAGTTTGATTTTCCCCATAGGGTTTCATTGATCGTGTACTCTTGAGTGTAGCTCGGGCTGAGAAGGTCGCAGCCATGGGAAAGTTGACAGTTAAGCCTATCTAGTGACAGCCCATCATAGGCTAGCTGGGTGATCTTGCATCTTGTACCATGTCGGAGTTTGATTTTCCCCATACGGTTTCATTGATCGTGTACTCTTGAGTGTAGCTCGGGCTGAGAAGGTCGCAGCCATGGGAAAGTTGACAGTTAAGCCTATCTAGTGACAACCCATCATAGGCTAGCTGGGTGATCTTGCAACTTTTATCATGCCGGAGTTTGATTTTCACCATAGGGTTTCATTGATCGCTTACTCGGCAACTTGTATGAAGCAGGATTTCTACTTTCCCCTTAGCGCTTCATTGATCGTGTACTCTTGAGTGTAGCTCGGGCTGAGAATGACGCAGCCATGGGAAAGTTGACAGTTAAGCCTATCTAGTGACAGCCCATCATAGGCTAGCTGGGTGAGCTTGCAACTTGTACCATGTCGGAGTTTGATTTTCCCCATAGGGTTTCATTGATCGTGTACTGTTGAGTGTACCTCGGGCTGAGAAGGTCGCAGCCATGGGAAAGTTGACAGTTAAGCCTATCTAGTGACAACCCATCATAGGCTAGCTGGGTGATCTTGCAACTTGTATCATGCCGGAGTTTGATTTTCACCATAGGGTTTCATTGATCGCTTACTCGGCAACTTGTATCAAGCAGGATTTCTACTTTCCCCTTAGCGCTTCATTGATCGTGTACTCTTGAGTGTAGATCGGGCTGAGAATGACGCAGCCATGGGAAAGTTGACAGTTAAGCCTATCTAGTGACAGCCCATCATAGGCTAGCTGGGTGAGCTTGCAACTTGTACCATGTCGGAGTTTGATTTTCCCCATAGGGTTTCATTGATCGTGTACTCTTGAGTATAGCTCGGGCTGAGAAGGTCGCAGCCATGGGAAAGTTGACAGTTAAGCGTATCTAGTGACAGCCCATCATAGGCTAGCTGGGTGAGCTTGCAACTTGTACCATGTCGGAGTTTGATTTTCCCCATATGGTTTCATTGATCGTGTACTCTTGAGTGTAGCTCGGGCTGAGAAGGTCGCAGCCATGGGAAAGTTGACAGTTAAGCCTATCTAGTGACAACCCATCATAGGCTAGCTGGGTGATCTTGCAACTTTTATCATGCCGGAGTTTGATTTTCACCATAGGGTTTCATTGATCGCTTACTCGGCAACTTGTATGAAGCAGGATTTCTACTTTCCCCTTAGCGCTTCATTGATCGTGTACTCTTGAGTGTAGCTCGGGCTGAGAATGACGCAGCCATGGGAAAGTTGACAGTTAAGCCTATCTAGTGACAGCCCATCATAGGCTAGCTGGGTGAGCTTGCAACTTGTACCATGTCGGAGTTTGATTTTCCCCATAGGGTTTCATTGATCGTGTACTCTTGAGTGTAGCTCGGGCTGAGAAGGTCGCAGCCATGGGAAAGTTGACAGTTAAGCCTATCTAGTGACAACCCATCATAGGCTAGCTGGGTGATCTTGTAACTTGTATCATGCCGGAGTTTGATTTTCACCATAGGGTTTCATTGATCGCTTACTCGGCAACTTGTATCAAGCAGGATTTCTACTTTCCCCTTAGCGCTTCATTGATCGTGTACTCTTGAGTGTAGCTCGGGCTGAGAATGACGCAGCCATGGGAAAGTTGACAGTTAAGCCTATCTAGTGACAGCCCATCATAGGCTAGCTGGGTGAGCTTGCAACTTGTACCATGTCGGAGTTTGATTTTCCCCATAGGGTTTCATTGATCGTATACTCTTGAGTGTAGCTCGGGCTGAGAAGGTCGCAGCCATGGGAAAGTTGACAGTTAAGCCTATCTAGTGACAACCCATCATAGGCTAGCTGGGTGATCTTGTAACTTGTATCATGCCGGAGTTTGATTTTCACCATAGGGTTTCATTGATCGCTTACTCGGCAACTTGTATCAAGCAGGATTTCTACTTTCCCCTTAGCGCTTCATTGATCGTGTACTCTTGAGTGTAGATCGGGCTGAGAATGACGCAGCCATGGGAAAGTTGACAGTTAAGCCTATCTAGTGACAGCCCATCATAGGCTAGCTGGGTGATCTTGCAACTTGTACCATGTCGGAGTTTGATTTTCCCCATACGGTTTCACTGATCGTGTACTCTTGAGTGTAGCTCGGGCTGAGAATTTCGCAGCCATGGGAAAGTTGACAGTTAAGCCTATCTAGTGACAACCCATCATAGGCTAGCTGGGTGATCTTGCAACTTTTATCATGCCGGAGTTTGATTTTCACCATAGGGTTTCATTGATCGCTTACTCGGCAACTTGTATGAAGCAGGATTTCTACTTTCCCCTTAGCGCTTCATTGATCGTGTACTCTTGAGTGTAGCTCGGGCTGAGAATGACGCAGCCATGGGAAAGTTGACAGTTAAGCCTATCTAGTGACAGCCCATCATAGGCTAGCTGGGTGATCTTGCAACTTGTACCATGTCGGAGTTTGATTTTCCCCATAGGGTTTCATTGATCGTGTACTCTTGAGTGTAGCTCGGGCTGAGAAGGTCGCAGCCATGGGAAAGTTGACAGTTAAGCCTATCTAGTGACAGCCCATCATAGGCTAGCTGGGTGATCTTGCATCTTGTACCATGTCGGAGTTTGATTTTCCCCATACGGTTTCATTGATCGTGTACTCTTGAGTGTAGCTCGGGCTGAGAAGGTCGCAGCCATGGGAAAGTTGACAGTTAAGCCTATCTAGTGACAACCCATCATAGGCTAGCTGGGTGATCTTGCAACTTTTATCATGCCGGAGTTTGATTTTCACCATAGGGTTTCATTGATCGCTTACTCGGCAACTTGTATGAAGCAGGATTTCTACTTTCCCCTTAGCGCTTCATTGATCGTGTACTCTTGAGTGTAGCTCGGGCTGAGAATGACGCAGCCATGGGAAAGTTGACAGTTAAGCCTATCTAGTGACAGCCCATCATAGGCTAGCTGGGTGAGCTTGCAACTTGTACCATGTCGGAGTTTGATTTTCCCCATAGGGTTTCATTGATCGTGTACTGTTGAGTGTACCTCGGGCTGAGAAGGTCGCAGCCATGGGAAAGTTGACAGTTAAGCCTATCTAGTGACAACCCATCATAGGCTAGCTGGGTGATCTTGCAACTTGTATCATGCCGGAGTTTGATTTTCACCATAGGGTTTCATTGATCGCTTACTCGGCAACTTGTATCAAGCAGGATTTCTACTTTCCCCTTAGCGCTTCATTGATCGTGTACTCTTGAGTGTAGATCGGGCTGAGAATGACGCAGCCATGGGAAAGTTGACAGTTAAGCCTATCTAGTGACAGCCCATCATAGGCTAGCTGGGTGAGCTTGCAACTTGTACCATGTCGGAGTTTGATTTTCCCCATAGGGTTTCATTGATCGTGTACTCTTGAGTATAGCTCGGGCTGAGAAGGTCGCAGCCATGGGAAAGTTGACAGTTAAGCGTATCTAGTGACAGCCCATCATAGGCTAGCTGGGTGATCTTGCAACTTGTACCATGTCGGAGTTTGATTTTCCCCATATGGTTTCATTGATCGTGTACTCTTGAGTGTAGCTCGGGCTGAGAAGGTCGCAGCCATGGGAAAGTTGACAGTTAAGCCTATCTAGTGACAACCCATCATAGGCTAGCTGGGTGATCTTGCAACTTTTATCATGCCGGAGTTTGATTTTCACCATAGGGTTTCATTGATCGCTTACTCGGCAACTTGTATGAAGCAGGATTTCTACTTTCCCCTTAGCGCTTCATTGATCGTGTACTCTTGAGTGTAGCTCGGGCTGAGAATGACGCAGCCATGGGAAAGTTGACAGTTAAGCCTATCTAGTGACAGCCCATCATAGGCTAGCTGGGTGAGCTTGCAACTTGTACCATGTCGGAGTTTGATTTTCCCCATAGGGTTTCATTGATCGTGTACTCTTGAGTGTAGCTCGGGCTGAGAAGGTTGCAGCCATGGGAAAGTTGACAGTTAAGCCTATCTAGTGACAACCCATCATAGGCTAGCTGGGTGATCTTGTAACTTGTATCATGCCGGAGTTTGATTTTCACCATAGGGTTTCATTGATCGCTTACTCGGCAACTTGTATCAAGCAGGATTTCTACTTTCCCGTTAGCGCTTCATTGATCGTGTACTCTTGAGTGTAGCTCGGGCTGAGAATGACGCAGCCATGGGAAAGTTGACAGTTAAGCCTATCTAGTGACAGCCCATCATAGGCTAGCTGGGTGAGCTTGCAACTTGTACCATGTCGGAGTTTGATTTTCCCCATAGGGTTTTATTGATCGTGTACTCTTGAGTGTAGCTCGGGCTGAGAAGGTCGCAGCCATGGGAAAGTTGACAGTTAAGCCTATCTAGTGACAACCCATCATAGGCTAGCTGGGTGATCTTGTAACTTGTATCATGCCGGAGTTTGATTTTCACCATAGGGTTTCATTGATCGCTTACTCGGCAACTTGTATGAAGCAGGATTTCTACTTTCCCCTTAGCGCTTCATTGATCGTGTACTCTTGAGTGTAGCTCGGGCTGAGAATGACGCAGCCATGGGAAAGTTGACAGTTAAGCCTATCTAGTGACAGCCCATCATAGGCTAGCTGGGTGAGCTTGCAACTTGTACCATGTCGGAGTTTGATTTTCCCCATAGGGTTTCATTGATCGTGTACTCTTGAGTGTAGCTCGGGCTGAGAAGGTTGCAGCCATGGGAAAGTTGACAGTTAAGCCTATCTAGTGACAACCCATCATAGGCTAGCTGGGTGATCTTGCAACTTTTATCATGCCGGAGTTTGATTTTCACCATAGGGTTTCATTGATCGCTTACTCGGCAACTTGTATCAAGCAGGATTTCTACTTTCCCCTTAGCGCTTCATTGATCGTGTACTCTTGAGTGTAGCTCGGGCTGAGAATGACGCAGCCATGGGAAAGTTGACAGTTAAGCCTATCTAGTGACAGCCCATCATAGGCTAGCTGGGTGAGCTTGCAACTTGTACCATGTCGGAGTTTGATTTTCCCCATAGGGTTTCATTGATCGTGTACTCTTGAGTGTAGCTCGGGCTGAGAAGGTCGCAGCCATGGGAAAGTTGACAGTTAAGCCTATCTAGTGACAACCCATCATAGGCTAGCTGGGTGATCTTGTAACTTGTATCATGCCGGAGTTTGATTTTCACCATAGGGTTTCATTGATCGCTTACTCGGCAACTTGTATGAAGCAGGATTTCTACTTTCCCCTTAGCGCTTCATTGATCGTGTACTCTTGAGTGTAGATCGGGCTGAGAATGACGCAGCCATGGGAAAGTTGACAGTTAAGCCTATCTAGTGACAACCCATCATAGGCTAGCTGGGTGATCTTGTAACTTGTATCATGCCGGAGTTTGATTTTCACCATAGGGTTTCATTGATCGCTTACTCGGCAACTTGTATCAAGCAGGATTTCTACTTTCCCCTTAGCGCTTCATTGATCGTGTACTCTTGAGTGTAGCTCGGGCTGAGAATGACGCAGCCATGGGAAAGTTGACAGTTAAGCCTATCTAGTGACAACCCATCATAGGCTAGCTGGGTGATCTTGCAACTTTTATCATGCCGGAGTTTGATTTTCACCATAGGGTTTCATTGATCGCTTACTCGGCAACTTGTATGAAGCAGGATTTCTACTTTCCCCTTAGCGCTTCATTGATCGTGTACTCTTGAGTGTAGCTCGGGCTGAGAATGACGCAGCCATGGGAAAGTTGACAGTTAAGCCTATCTAGTGACAGCCCATCATAGGCTAGCTGGGTGAGCTTGCAACTTGTACCATGTCGGAGTTTGATTTTCCCCATAGGGTTTCATTGATCGTGTACTCTAGAGTGTAGCTCGGGCTGAGAAGGTCGCAGCCATGGGAAAGTTGACAGTTAAGCCTATCTAGTGACAACCCATCATAGGCTAGCTGGGTGATCTTGTAACTTGTATCATGCCGGAGTTTGATTTTCACCATAGGGTTTCATTGATCGCTTACTCGGCAACTTGTATCAAGCAGGATTTCTACTTTCCCCTTAGCGCTTCATTGATCGTGTACTCTTGAGTGTAGATCGGGCTGAGAATGACGCAGCCATGGGAAAGTTGACAGTTAAGCCTATCTAGTGACAGCCCATCATAGGCTAGCTGGGTGAACTTGCAACTTGTACCATGTCGGAGTTTGATTTTCCCCATAGGGTTTCATTGATCGTGTACTCTTGAGTGTAGCTCGGGCTGAGAAGGTCGCAGCCATGGGAAAGTTGACAGTTAAGCCTATCTAGTGACAACCCATCATAGGCTAGCTGGGTGATCTTGCAACTTTTATCATGCCGGAGTTTGATTTTCACCATAGGGTTTCATTGATCGCTTACTCGGCAACTTGTATGAAGCAGGATTTCTACTTTCCCCTTAGCGCTTCATTGATCGTGTACTCTTGAGTGTAGCTCGGGCTGAGAATGACGCAGCCATGGGAAAGTTGACAGTTAAGCCTATCTAGTGACAGCCCATCATAGGCTAGCTGGGTGAGCTTGCAACTTGTACCATGTCGGAGTTTGATTTTCCCCATAGGGTTTCATTGATCGTGTACTCTTGAGTATAGCTCGGGCTGAGAAGGTCGCAGCCATGGGAAAGTTGACAGTTAAGCGTATCTAGTGACAGCCCATCATAGGCTAGCTGGGTGATCTTGCAACTTGTACCATGTCGGAGTTTGATTTTCCCCATATGGTTTCATTGATCGTGTACTCTTGAGTGTAGCTCGGGCTGAGAAGGTCGCAGCCATGGGAAAGTTGACAGTTAAGCCTATCTAGTGACAACCCATCATAGGCTAGCTGGGTGATCTTGTAACTTGTATCATGCCGGAGTTTGATTTTCACCATAGGGTTTCATTGATCGCTTACTCGGCAACTTGTATCAAGCAGGATTTCTACTTTCCCCTTAGCGCTTCATTGATCGTGTACTCTTGAGTGTAGATCGGGCTGAGAATGACGCAGCCATGGGAAAGTTGACAGTTAAGCCTATCTAGTGACAGCCCATCATAGGCTAGCTGGGTGATCTTGCAACTTGTACCATGTCGGAGTTTGATTTTCCCCATACGGTTTCATTGATCGTGTACTCTTGAGTGTAGCTCGGGCTGAGAAGGTCGCAGCCATGGGAAAGTTGACAGTTAAGCCTATCTAGTGACAACCCATCATAGGCTAGCTGGGTGATCTTGCAACTTTTATCATGCCGGAGTTTGATTTTCACCATAGGGTTTCATTGATCGCTTACTCGGCAACTTGTATGAAGCAGGATTTCTACTTTCCCCTTAGCGCTTCATTGATCGTGTACTCTTGAGTGTAGATCGGGCTGAGAATGACGCAGCCATGGGAAAGTTGACAGTTAAGCCTATCTAGTGACAACCCATCATAGGCTAGCTGGGTGATCTTGCAACTTTTATCATGCCGGAGTTTGATTTTCACCATAGGGTTTCATTGATCGTGTACTCTTGAGTGTAGCTCGGGCTGAGAAGGTCGCAGCCATGGGAAAGTTGACAGTTAAGCCTATCTAGTGACAACCCATCATAGGCTAGCTGGGTGATCTTGTAACTTGTATCATGCCGGAGTTTGATTTTCACCATAGGGTTTCATTGATCGCTTACTCGGCAACTTGTATCAAGCAGGATTTCTACTTTCCCCTTAGCGCTTCATTGATCGTGTACTCTTGAGTGTAGCTCGGGCTGAGAATGACGCAGCCATGGGAAAGTTGACAGTTAAGCCTATCTAGTGACAGCCCATCATAGGCTAGCTGGGTGATCTTGCAACTTGTACCATGTCGGAGTTTGATTTTCCCCATAGGGTTTCATTGATCGTGTACTCTTGAGTGTAGATCGGGCTGAGAAGGTCGCAGCCATGGGAAAGTTGACAGTTAAGCCTATCTAGTGACAGCCCATCATAGGCTAGCTGGGTGATCTTGCAACTTGTACCATGTCGGAGTTTGATTTTCCCCATACGGTTTCATTGATCGTGTACTCTTGAGTGTAGCTCGGGCTGAGAAGGTCGCAGCCATGGGAAAGTTGACAGTTAAGCCTATCTAGTGACAACCCATCATAGGCTAGCTGGGTGATCTTGCAACTTTTATCATGCCGGAGTTTGATTTTCACCATAGGGTTTCATTGATCGCTTACTCGGCAACTTGTATGAAGCAGGATTTCTTCTTTCCCCTTAGCGCTTCATTGATCGTGTACTCTTGAGTGTAGCTCGGGCTGAGAATGACGCAGCCATGGGAAAGTTGACAGTTAAGCCTATCTAGTGACAGCCCATCATAGGCTAGCTGGGTGAGCTTGCAACTTGTACCATGTCGGAGTTTGATTTTCCCCATAGGGTTTCATTGATCGTGTACTGTTGAGTGTACCTCGGGCTGAGAAGGTCGCAGCCATGGGAAAGTTGACAGTTAAGCCTATCTAGTGACAACCCATCATAGGCTAGCTGGGTGATCTTGCAACTTGTATCATGCCGGAGTTTGATTTTCACCATAGGGTTTCATTGATCGCTTACTCGGCAACTTGTATGAAGCAGGATTTCTACTTTCCCCTTAGCGCTTCATTGATCGTGTACTCTTCAGTGTAGCTCGGGCTGAGAATGACGCAGCCATGGGAAAGTTGACAGTTAAGCCTATCTAGTGACAGCCCATCATAGGCTAGCTGGGTGAGCTTGCAACTTGTACCATGTCGGAGTTTGATTTTCCCCATAGGGTTTCATTGATCGTGTACTCTTGAGTGTAGCTCGGGCTGAGAAGGTCGCAGCCATGGGAAAGTTGACAGTTAAGCGTATCTAGTGACAGCCCATCATAGGCTAGCTGGGTGATCTTGCAACTTGTACCATGTCGGAGTTTGATTTTCCCCATATGGTTTCATTGATCGTGTACTCTTGAGTGTAGCTCGGGCTGAGAAGGTCGCAGCCATGGGAAAGTTGACAGTTAAGCCTATCTAGTGACAACCCATCATAGGCTAGCTGGGTGATCTTGCAACTTTTATCATGCCGGAGTTTGATTTTCACCATAGGGTTTCATTGATCGCTTACTCGGCAACTTGTATGAAGCAGGATTTCTACTTTCCCCTTAGCGCTTCATTGATCGTGTACTCTTGAGTGTAGCTCGGGCTGAGAATGACGCAGCCATGGGAAAGTTGACAGTTAAGCCTATCTAGTGACAGCCCATCATAGGCTAGCTGGGTGATCTTGCAACTTGTACCATGTCGGAGTTTGATTTTCCCCATAGGGTTTCATTGATCGTGTACTCTTGAGTGTAGCTCGGGCTGAGAAGGTCGCAGCCATGGGAAAGTTGACAGTTAAGCCTATCTAGTGACAGCCCATCATAGGCTAGCTGGGTGATCTTGCATCTTGTACCATGTCGGAGTTTGATTTTCCCCATACGGTTTCATTGATCGTGTACTCTTGAGTGTAGCTCGGGCTGAGAAGGTCGCAGCCATGGGAAAGTTGACAGTTAAGCCTATCTAGTGACAACCCATCATAGGCTAGCTGGGTGATCTTGCAACTTTTATCATGCCGGAGTTTGATTTTCACCATAGGGTTTCATTGATCGCTTACTCGGCAACTTGTATGAAGCAGGATTTCTACTTTCCCCTTAGCGCTTCATTGATCGTGTACTCTTGAGTGTAGCTCGGGCTGAGAATGACGCAGCCATGGGAAAGTTGACAGTTAAGCCTATCTAGTGACAGCCCATCATAGGCTAGCTGGGTGAGCTTGCAACTTGTACCATGTCGGAGTTTGATTTTCCCCATAGGGTTTCATTGATCGTGTACTGTTGAGTGTACCTCGGGCTGAGAAGGTCGCAGCCATGGGAAAGTTGACAGTTAAGCCTATCTAGTGACAACCCATCATAGGCTAGCTGGGTGATCTTGCAACTTGTATCATGCCGGAGTTTGATTTTCACCATAGGGTTTCATTGATCGCTTACTCGGCAACTTGTATCAAGCAGGATTTCTACTTTCCCCTTAGCGCTTCATTGATCGTGTACTCTTGAGTGTAGATCGGGCTGAGAATGACGCAGCCATGGGAAAGTTGACAGTTAAGCCTATCTAGTGACAGCCCATCATAGGCTAGCTGGGTGAGCTTGCAACTTGTACCATGTCGGAGTTTGATTTTCCCCATAGGGTTTCATTGATCGTGTACTCTTGAGTATAGCTCGGGCTGAGAAGGTCGCAGCCATGGGAAAGTTGACAGTTAAGCGTATCTAGTGACAGCCCATCATAGGCTAGCTGGGTGATCTTGCAACTTGTACCATGTCGGAGTTTGATTTTCCCCATATGGTTTCATTGATCGTGTACTCTTGAGTGTAGCTCGGGCTGAGAAGGTCGCAGCCATGGGAAAGTTGACAGTTAAGCCTATCTAGTGACAACCCATCATAGGCTAGCTGGGTGATCTTGCAACTTTTATCATGCCGGAGTTTGATTTTCACCATAGGGTTTCATTGATCGCTTACTCGGCAACTTGTATGAAGCAGGATTTCTACTTTCCCCTTAGCGCTTCATTGATCGTGTACTCTTGAGTGTAGCTCGGGCTGAGAATGACGCAGCCATGGGAAAGTTGACAGTTAAGCCTATCTAGTGACAGCCCATCATAGGCTAGCTGGGTGAGCTTGCAACTTGTACCATGTCGGAGTTTGATTTTCCCCATAGGGTTTCATTGATCGTGTACTCTTGAGTGTAGCTCGGGCTGAGAAGGTCGCAGCCATGGGAAAGTTGACAGTTAAGCCTATCTAGTGACAACCCATCATAGGCTAGCTGGGTGATCTTGTAACTTGTATCATGCCGGAGTTTGATTTTCACCATAGGGTTTCATTGATCGCTTACTCGGCAACTTGTATCAAGCAGGATTTCTACTTTCCCCTTAGCGCTTCATTGATCGTGTACTCTTGAGTGTAGCTCGGGCTGAGAATGACGCAGCCATGGGAAAGTTGACAGTTAAGCCTATCTAGTGACAGCCCATCATAGGCTAGCTGGGTGAGCTTGCAACTTGTACCATGTCGGAGTTTGATTTTCCCCATAGGGTTTCATTGATCGTATACTCTTGAGTGTAGCTCGGGCTGAGAAGGTCGCAGCCATGGGAAAGTTGACAGTTAAGCCTATCTAGTGACAACCCATCATAGGCTAGCTGGGTGATCTTGTAACTTGTATCATGCCGGAGTTTGATTTTCACCATAGGGTTTCATTGATCGCTTACTCGGCAACTTGTATCAAGCAGGATTTCTACTTTCCCCTTAGCGCTTCATTGATCGTGTACTCTTGAGTGTAGATCGGGCTGAGAATGACGCAGCCATGGGAAAGTTGACAGTTAAGCCTATCTAGTGACAGCCCATCATAGGCTAGCTGGGTGATCTTGCAACTTGTACCATGTCGGAGTTTGATTTTCCCCATACGGTTTCACTGATCGTGTACTCTTGAGTGTAGCTCGGGCTGAGAATTTCGCAGCCATGGGAAAGTTGACAGTTAAGCCTATCTAGTGACAACCCATCATAGGCTAGCTGGGTGATCTTGCAACTTTTATCATGCCGGAGTTTGATTTTCACCATAGGGTTTCATTGATCGCTTACTCGGCAACTTGTATGAAGCAGGATTTCTACTTTCCCCTTAGCGCTTCATTGATCGTGTACTCTTGAGTGTAGCTCGGGCTGAGAATGACGCAGCCATGGGAAAGTTGACAGTTAAGCCTATCTAGTGACAGCCCATCATAGGCTAGCTGGGTGATCTTGCAACTTGTACCATGTCGGAGTTTGATTTTCCCCATAGGGTTTCATTGATCGTGTACTCTTGAGTGTAGCTCGGGCTGAGAAGGTCGCAGCCATGGGAAAGTTGACAGTTAAGCCTATCTAGTGACAGCCCATCATAGGCTAGCTGGGTGATCTTGCATCTTGTACCATGTCGGAGTTTGATTTTCCCCATACGGTTTCATTGATCGTGTACTCTTGAGTGTAGCTCGGGCTGAGAAGGTCGCAGCCATGGGAAAGTTGACAGTTAAGCCTATCTAGTGACAACCCATCATAGGCTAGCTGGGTGATCTTGCAACTTTTATCATGCCGGAGTTTGATTTTCACCATAGGGTTTCATTGATCGCTTACTCGGCAACTTGTATGAAGCAGGATTTCTACTTTCCCCTTAGCGCTTCATTGATCGTGTACTCTTGAGTGTAGCTCGGGCTGAGAATGACGCAGCCATGGGAAAGTTGACAGTTAAGCCTATCTAGTGACAGCCCATCATAGGCTAGCTGGGTGAGCTTGCAACTTGTACCATGTCGGAGTTTGATTTTCCCCATAGGGTTTCATTGATCGTGTACTGTTGAGTGTACCTCGGGCTGAGAAGGTCGCAGCCATGGGAAAGTTGACAGTTAAGCCTATCTAGTGACAACCCATCATAGGCTAGCTGGGTGATCTTGCAACTTGTATCATGCCGGAGTTTGATTTTCACCATAGGGTTTCATTGATCGCTTACTCGGCAACTTGTATCAAGCAGGATTTCTACTTTCCCCTTAGCGCTTCATTGATCGTGTACTCTTGAGTGTAGATCGGGCTGAGAATGACGCAGCCATGGGAAAGTTGACAGTTAAGCCTATCTAGTGACAGCCCATCATAGGCTAGCTGGGTGAGCTTGCAACTTGTACCATGTCGGAGTTTGATTTTCCCCATAGGGTTTCATTGATCGTGTACTCTTGAGTATAGCTCGGGCTGAGAAGGTCGCAGCCATGGGAAAGTTGACAGTTAAGCGTATCTAGTGACAGCCCATCATAGGCTAGCTGGGTGATCTTGCAACTTGTACCATGTCGGAGTTTGATTTTCCCCATATGGTTTCATTGATCGTGTACTCTTGAGTGTAGCTCGGGCTGAGAAGGTCGCAGCCATGGGAAAGTTGACAGTTAAGCCTATCTAGTGACAACCCATCATAGGCTAGCTGGGTGATCTTGCAACTTTTATCATGCCGGAGTTTGATTTTCACCATAGGGTTTCATTGATCGCTTACTCGGCAACTTGTATGAAGCAGGATTTCTACTTTCCCCTTAGCGCTTCATTGATCGTGTACTCTTGAGTGTAGCTCGGGCTGAGAATGACGCAGCCATGGGAAAGTTGACAGTTAAGCCTATCTAGTGACAGCCCATCATAGGCTAGCTGGGTGAGCTTGCAACTTGTACCATGTCGGAGTTTGATTTTCCCCATAGGGTTTCATTGATCGTGTACTCTTGAGTGTAGCTCGGGCTGAGAAGGTTGCAGCCATGGGAAAGTTGACAGTTAAGCCTATCTAGTGACAACCCATCATAGGCTAGCTGGGTGATCTTGTAACTTGTATCATGCCGGAGTTTGATTTTCACCATAGGGTTTCATTGATCGCTTACTCGGCAACTTGTATCAAGCAGGATTTCTACTTTCCCGTTAGCGCTTCATTGATCGTGTACTCTTGAGTGTAGCTCGGGCTGAGAATGACGCAGCCATGGGAAAGTTGACAGTTAAGCCTATCTAGTGACAGCCCATCATAGGCTAGCTGGGTGAGCTTGCAACTTGTACCATGTCGGAGTTTGATTTTCCCCATAGGGTTTCATTGATCGTGTACTCTTGAGTGTAGCTCGGGCTGAGAAGGTCGCAGCCATGGGAAAGTTGACAGTTAAGCCTATCTAGTGACAACCCATCATAGGCTAGCTGGGTGATCTTGTAACTTGTATCATGCCGGAGTTTGATTTTCACCATAGGGTTTCATTGATCGCTTACTCGGCAACTTGTATCAAGCAGGATTTCTACTTTCCCCTTAGCGCTTCATTGATCGTGTACTCTTGAGTGTAGCTCGGGCTGAGAATGACGCAGCCATGGGAAAGTTGACAGTTAAGCCTATCTAGTGACAGCCCATCATAGGCTAGCTGGGTGAGCTTGCAACTTGTACCATGTCGGAGTTTGATTTTCCCCATAGGGTTTCATTGATCGTGTACTCTTGAGTGTAGCTCGGGCTGAGAAGGTTGCAGCCATGGGAAAGTTGACAGTTAAGCCTATCTAGTGACAACCCATCATAGGCTAGCTGGGTGATCTTGCAACTTTTATCATGCCGGAGTTTGATTTTCACCATAGGGTTTCATTGATCGCTTACTCGGCAACTTGTATCAAGCAGGATTTCTACTTTCCCCTTAGCGCTTCATTGATCGTGTACTCTTGAGTGTAGCTCGGGCTGAGAATGACGCAGCCATGGGAAAGTTGACAGTTAAGCCTATCTAGTGACAGCCCATCATAGGCTAGCTGGGTGAGCTTGCAACTTGTACCATGTCGGAGTTTGATTTTCCCCATAGGGTTTCATTGATCGTGTACTCTTGAGTGTAGCTCGGGCTGAGAAGGTCGCAGCCATGGGAAAGTTGACAGTTAAGCCTATCTAGTGACAACCCATCATAGGCTAGCTGGGTGATCTTGTAACTTGTATCATGCCGGAGTTTGATTTTCACCATAGTGTTTCATTGATCGCTTACTCGGCAACTTGTATCAAGCAGGATTTCTACTTTCCCCTTAGCGCTTCATTGATCGTGTACTCTTGAGTGTAGCTCGGGCTGAGAATGACGCAGCCATGGGAAAGTTGACAGTTAAGCCTATCTAGTGACAACCCATCATAGGCTAGCTGGGTGATCTTGCAACTTTTATCATGCCGGAGTTGATTTTCACCATAGGGTTTCATTGATCGCTTACTCGGCAACTTGTATGAAGCAGGATTTCTACTTTCCCCTTAGCGCTTCATTGATCGTGTACTCTTGAGTGTAGCTCGGGTTGAGAATGACGCAGCCATGGGAAAGTTGACAGTTAAGCCTATCTAGTGACAGCCCATCATAGGCTAGCTGGGTGAGCTTGCAACTTGTACCATGTCGGAGTTTGATTTTCCCCATAGGGTTTCATTGATCGTGTACTCTTGAGTATAGCTCGGGCTGAGAAGGTCGCAGCCATGGGAAAGTTGACAGTTAAGCGTATCTAGTGACAGCCCATCATAGGCTAGCTGGGTGATCTTGCAACTTGTACCATGTCGGAGTTTGATTTTCCCCATATGGTTTCATTGATCGTGTACTCTTGAGTGTAGCTCGGGCTGAGAAGGTCGCAGCCATGGGAAAGTTGACAGTTAAGCCTATCTAGTGACAACCCATCATAGGCTAGCTGGGTGATCTTGCAACTTTTATCATGCCGGAGTTTGATTTTCACCATAGGGTTTCATTGATCGCTTACTCGGCAACTTGTATGAAGCAGGATTTCTACTTTCCCCTTAGCGCTTCATTGATCGTGTACTCTTGAGTGTAGCTCGGGCTGAGAATGACGCAGCCATGGGAAAGTTGACAGTTAAGCCTATCTAGTGACAGCCCATCATAGGCTAGCTGGGTGAGCTTGCAACTTGTACCATGTCGGAGTTTGATTTTCCCCATAGGGTTTCATTGATCGTGTACTCTTGAGTGTAGCTCGGGCTGAGATTGTTGCAGCCATGGGAAAGTTGACAGTTAAGCCTATCTAGTGACAACCCATCATAGGCTAGCTGGGTGATCTTGCAACTTTTATCATGCCGGAGTTTGATTTTCACCATAGGGTTTCATTGATCGCTTACTCGGCAACTTGTATGAAGCAGGATTTCTACTTTCCCCTTAGCGCTTCATTGATCGTGTACTCTTGAGTGTAGCTCGGGCTGAGAATGACGCAGCCATGGGAAAGTTGACAGTTAAGCCTATCTAGTGACAGCCCATCATAGGCTAGCTGGGTGAGCTTGCAACTTGTACCATGTCGGAGTTTGATTTTCCCCATAGGGTTTCATTGATCGTGTACTCTTGAGTGTAGCTCGGGCTGAGAAGGTCGCAGCCATGGGAAAGTTGACAGTTAAGCCTATCTAGTGACAACCCATCATAGGCTAGCTGGGTGATCTTGCAACTTTTATCATGCCGGAGTTTGATTTTCACCATAGGGTTTCATTGATCGCTTACTCGGCAACTTGTATCAAGCAGGATTTCTACTTTCCCCTTAGCGCTTCATTGATCGTGTACTCTTGAGTGTAGCTCGGGCTGAGAATGACGCAGCCATGGGAAGGTTGACAGTTAAGCCTATCTAGTGACAGCCCATCATAGGCTAGCTGGGTGAGCTTGCAACATGTACCATGTCGGAGTTTGATTTTCCCCATAGGGTTTCATTGATCGTGTACTCTTGAGTGTAGCTCGGGCTGAGAAGGTCGCAGCCATGGGAAAGTTGACAGTTAAGCCTATCTAGTGACAACCCATCATAGGCTAGCTGGGTGATCTTGTAACTTGTATCATGCCGGAGTTTGATTTTCACCATAGGGTTTCATTGATCGCTTACTCGGCAACTTGTATCAAGCAGGATTTCTACTTTCCCCTTAGCGCTTCATTGATCGTGTACTCTTGAGTGTAGCTCGGGCTGAGAATGACGCAGCCATGGGAAGGTTGACAGTTAAGCCTATCTAGTGACAGCCCATCATAGGCTAGCTGGGTGAGCTTGCAACATGTACCATGTCGGAGTTTGATTTTCCCCATAGGGTTTCATTGATCGTGTACTCTTGAGTGTAGCTCGGGCTGAGAAGGTCGCAGCCATGGGAAAGTTGACAGTTAAGCCTATCTAGTGACAACCCATCATAGGCTAGCTGGGTGATCTTGTAACTTGTATCATGCCGGAGTTTGATTTTCACCATAGGGTTTCATTGATCGCTTACTCGGCAACTTGTATCAAGCAGGATTTCTACTTTCCCCTTAGCGCTTCATTGATCGTGTACTCTTGAGTGTAGATCGGGCTGAGAATGACGCAGCCATGGGAAAGTTGACAGTTAAGCCTATCTAGTGACAGCCCATCATAGGCTAGCTGGGTGATCTTGCAACTTGTACCATGTCGGAGTTTGATTTTCCCCATACGGTTTCACTGATCGTGTACTCTTGAGTGTAGCTCGGGCTGAGAATTTCGCAGCCATGGGAAAGTTGACAGTTAAGCCTATCTAGTGACAACCCATCATAGGCTAGCTGGGTGATCTTGCAACTTTTATCATGCCGGAGTTTGATTTTCACCATAGGGTTTCATTGATCGCTTACTCGGCAACTTGTATGAAGCAGGATTTCTACTTTCCCCTTAGCGCTTCATTGATCGTGTACTCTTGAGTGTAGCTCGGGCTGAGAATGACGCAGCCATGGGAAAGTTGACAGTTAAGCCTATCTAGTGACAGCCCATCATAGGCTAGCTGGGTGATCTTGCAACTTGTACCATGTCGGAGTTTGATTTTCCCCATACGGTTTCACTGATCGTGTACTCTTGAGTTTAGCTCGGGCTGAGAATTTCGCAGCCATGGGAAAGTTGACAGTTAAGCCTATCTAGTGACAACCCATCATAGGCTAGCTGGGTGATCTTGCAACTTGTATCATGCCGGAGTTTGATTTTCACCATAGGGTTTCATTGATCGCTTACTCGGCAACTTGTATCAAGCAGGATTTCTACTTTCCCCTTAGCGCTTCATTGATCGTGTACTCTTGAGTGTAGATCGGGCTGAGAATGACGCAGCCATGGGAAAGTTGACAGTTAAGCCTATCTAGTGACAGCCCATCATAGGCTAGCTGGGTGATCTTGCAACTTGTACCATGTCGGAGTTTGATTTTCCCCATACGGTTTCATTGATCGTGTACTCTTGAGTGTAGCTCGGGCTGAGAAGGTCGCAGCCATGGGAAAGTTGACAGTTAAGCCTATCTAGTGACAACCCATCATAGGCTAGCTGGGTGATCTTGCAACTTTTATCATGCCGGAGTTTGATTTTCACCATAGGGTTTCATTGATCGCTTACTCGGCAACTTGTATGAAGCAGGATTTCTACTTTCCCCTTAGCGCTTCATTGATCGTGTACTCTTGAGTGTAGCTCGGGCTGAGAATGACGCAGCCATGGGAAAGTTGACAGTTAAGCCTATCTAGTGACAGCCCATCATAGGCTAGCTGGGTGAGCTTGCAACTTGTACCATGTCGGAGTTTGATTTTCCCCATAGGGTTTCATTGATCGTGTACTCTTGAGTGTAGCTCGGGCTGAGAAGGTCGCAGCCATGGGAAAGTTGACAGTTAAGCCTATCTAGTGACAACCCATCATAGGCTAGCTGGGTGATCTTGTAACTTGTATCATGCCGGAGTTTGATTTTCACCATAGGGTTTCATTGATCGCTTACTCGGCAACTTGTATCAAGCAGGATTTCTACTTTCCCCTTAGCGCTTCATTGATCGTGTACTCTTGAGTGTAGATCGGGCTGAGAATGACGCAGCCATGGGAAAGTTGACAGTTAAGCCTATCTAGTGACAGCCCATCATAGGCTAGCTGGGTGATCTTGCAACTTGTACCATGTCGGAGTTTGATTTTCCCCATACGGTTTCACTGATCGTGTACTCTTGAGTGTAGCTCGGGCTGAGAATTTCGCAGCCATGGGAAAGTTGACAGTTAAGCCTATCTAGTGACAACCCATCATAGGCTAGCTGGGTGATCTTGCAACTTTTATCATGCCGGAGTTTGATTATCACCATAGGGTTTCATTGATCGCTTACTCGGCAACTTGTATGAAGTAGGATTTCTACTTTCCCCTTAGCGCTTCATTGATCGTGTACTCTTGAGTGTAGCTCGGGCTGAGAATGACGCAGCCATGGGAAAGTTGACAGTTAAGCCTATCTAGTGACAGCCCATCATAGGCTAGCTGGGTGAGCTTGCAACTTGTACCATGTCGGAGTTTGATTTTCCCCATAGGGTTTCATTGATCGTGTACTCTTGAGTGTAGCTCGGGCTGAGAAGGTCGCAGCCATGGGAAAGTTGACAGTTAAGCCTATCTAGTGACAACCCATCATAGGCTAGCTGGGTGATCTTGCAACTTTTATCATGCCGGAGTTTGATTTTCACCATAGGGTTTCATTGATCGCTTACTCGGCAACTTGTATCAAGCAGGATTTCTACTTTCCCCTTAGCGCTTCATTGATCGTGTACTCTTGAGTGTAGCTCGGGCTGAGAATGACGCAGCCATGGGAAAGTTGACAGTTAAGCCTATCTAGTGACAGCCCATCATAGGCTAGCTGGGTGAGCTTGCAACTTGTACCATGTCGGAGTTTGATTTTCCCCATAGGGTTTCATTGATCGTGTACTCTTGAGTATAGCTCGGGCTGAGAAGGTCGCAGCCATGGGAAAGTTGACAGTTAAGCGTATCTAGTGACAGCCCATCATAGGCTAGCTGGGTGATCTTGCAACTTGTACCATGTCGGAGTTTGATTTTCCCCATATGGTTTCATTGATCGTGTACTCTTGAGTGTAGCTCGGGCTGAGAAGGTCGCAGCCATGGGAAAGTTGACAGTTAAGCCTATCTAGTGACAACCCATCATAGGCTAGCTGGGTGATCTTGCAACTTTTATCATGCCGGAGTTTGATTTTCACCATAGGGTTTCATTGATCGCTTACTCGGCAACTTGTATGAAGCAGGATTTCTACTTTCCCCTTAGCGCTTCATTGATCGTGTACTCTTGAGTGTAGCTCGGGCTGAGAATGACGCAGCCATGGGAAAGTTGACAGTTAAGCCTATCTAGTGACAGCCCATCATAGGCTAGCTGGGTGAGCTTGCAACTTGTACCATGTCGGAGTTTGATTTTCCCCATAGGGTTTCATTGATCGTGTACTGTTGAGTGTACCTCGGGCTGAGAAGGTCGCAGCCATGGGAAAGTTGACAGTTAAGCCTATCTAGTGACAACCCATCGTAGGCTAGCTGGGTGATCTTGCAACTTGTATCATGCCGGAGTTTGATTTTCACCATAGGGTTTCATTGATCGCTTACTCGGCAACTTGTATGAAGCAGGATTTCTACTTTCCCCTTAGCGCTTCATTGATCGTGTACTCTTGAGTGTAGCTCGGGCTGAGAATGACGCAGCCATGGGAAAGTTGACAGTTAAGCCTATCTAGTGACAGCCCATCATAGGCTAGCTGGGTGAGCTTGCAACTTGTACCATGTCGGAGTTTGATTTTCCCCATAGGGTTTCATTGATCGTGTACTCTTGAGTGTAGATCGGGCTGAGAATGACGCAGCCATGGGAAAGTTGACAGTTAAGCCTATCTAGTGACAACCCATCATAGGCTAGCTGGGTGATCTTGCAACTTGTACCATGTCGGAGTTTGATTTTCCCCATACGGTTTCACTGATCGTGTACTCTTGAGTGTAGCTCGGGCTGAGAATTTCGCAGCCATGGGAAAGTTGACAGTTAAGCCTATCTAGTGACAACCCATCATAGGCTAGCTGGGTGATCTTGCAACTTTTATCATGCCGGAGTTTGATTTTCACCATAGGGTTTCATTGATCGCTTACTCGGCAACTTGTATGAAGCAGGATTTCTACTTTCCCCTTAGCGCTTCATTGATCGTGTACTCTTGAGTGTAGCTCGGGCTGAGAATGACGCAGCCATGGGAAAGTTGACAGTTAAGCCTATCTAGTGACAGCCCATCATAGGCTAGCTGGGTGATCTTGCAACTTGTACCATGTCGGAGTTTGATTTTCCCCATACGGTTTCATTGATCGTGTACTCTTGAGTGTAGCTCGGGCTGAGAAGGTCGCAGCCATGGGAAAGTTGACAGTTAAGCCTATCTAGTGACAACCCATCATAGGCTAGCTGGGTGATCTTGCAACTTTTATCATGCCGGAGTTTGATTTTCACCATAGGGTTTCATTGATCGCTTACTCGGCAACTTGTATGAAGCAGGATTTCTACTTTCCCCTTAGCGCTTCATTGATCGTGTACTCTTGAGTGTAGCTCGGGCTGAGAATGACGCAGCCATGGGAAAGTTGACAGTTAAGCCTATCTAGTGACAGCCCATCATAGGCTAGCTGGGTGAGCTTGCAACTTGTACCATGTCGGAGTTTGATTTTCCCCATAGGGTTTCATTGATCGTGTACTCTTGAGTGTAGCTCGGGCTGAGAAGGTCGCAGCCATGGGAAAGTTGACAGTTAAGCCTATCTAGTGACAACCCATCATAGGCTAGCTGGGTGATCTTGTAACTTGTATCATGCCGGAGTTTGATTTTCACCATAGGGTTTCATTGATCGCTTACTCGGCAACTTGTATCAAGCAGGATTTCTACTTTCCCCTTAGCGCTTCATTGATCGTGTACTCTTGAGTGTAGATCGGGCTGAGAATGACGCAGCCATGGGAAAGTTGACAGTTAAGCCTATCTAGTGACAGCCCATCATAGGCTAGCTGGGTGATCTTGCAACTTGTACCATGTCGGAGTTTGATTTTCCCCATACGGTTTCACTGATCGTGTACTCTTGAGTGTAGCTCGGGCTGAGAATTTCGCAGCCATGGGAAAGTTGACAGTTAAGCCTATCTAGTGACAACCCATCATAGGCTAGCTGGGTGATCTTGCAACTTTTATCATGCCGGAGTTTGATTTTCACCATAGGGTTTCATTGATCGCTTACTCGGCAACTTGTATGAAGCAGGATTTCTACTTTCCCCTTAGCGCTTCATTGATCGTGTACTCTTGAGTGTAGCTCGGGCTGAGAATGACGCAGCCATGGGAAAGTTGACAGTTAAGCCTATCTAGTGACAGCCCATCATAGGCTAGCTGGGTGAGCTTGCAACTTGTACCATGTCGGAGTTTGATTTTCCCCATAGGGTTTCATTGATCGTGTACTCTTGAGTGTAGCTCGGGCTGAGAAGGTCGCAGCCATGGGAAAGTTGACAGTTAAGCCTATCTAGTGACAACCCATCATAGGCTAGCTGGGTGATCTTGTAACTTGTATCATGCCGGAGTTTGATTTTCACCGTAGGGTTTCATTGATCGCTTACTCGGCAACTTGTATCAAGCAGGATTTCTACTTTCCCCTTAGCGCTTCATTGATCGTGTACTCTTGAGTGTAGCTCGGGCTGAGAAGGTCGCAGCCATGGGAAAGTTGACAGTTAAGCCTATCTAGTGACAACCCATCATAGGCTAGCTGGGTGATCTTGTAACTTGTATCATGCCGGAGTTTGATTTTCACCATAGGGTTTCATTGATCGCTTACTCGGCAACTTGTATCAAGCAGGATTTCTACTTTCCCCTTAGCGCTTCATTGATCGTGTACTCTTGAGTGTAGATCGGGCTGAGAATGACGCAGCCATGGGAAAGTTGACAGTTAAGCCTATCTATTGACAGCCCATCATAGGCTAGCTGGGTGATCTTGCAACTTGTACCATGTCGGAGTTTGATTTTCCCCATACGGTTTCACTGATCGTGTACTCTTGAGTGTAGCTCGGGCTGAGAATTTCGCAGCCATGGGAAAGTTGACAGTTAAGCCTATCTAGTGACAACCCATCATAGGCTAGCTGGGTGATCTTGCAACTTTTATCATGCCGGAGTTTGATTTTCACCATAGGGTTTCATTGATCGCTTACTCGGCAACTTGTATGAAGCAGGATTTCTACTTTCCCCTTAGCGCTTCATTGATCGTGTACTCTTGAGTGTAGCTCGGGCTGAGAATGACGCAGCCATGGGAAAGTTGACAGTTAAGCCTATCTAGTGACAGCCCATCATAGGCTAGCTGGGTGAGCTTGCAACTTGTACCATGTCGGAGTTTGATTTTCCCCATAGGGTTTCATTGATCGTGTACTCTTGAGTGTAGCTCGGGCTGAGAAGGTCGCAGCCATGGGAAAGTTGACAGTTAAGCCTATCTAGTGACAACCCATCATAGGCTAGCTGGGTGATCTTGCAACTTTTATCATGCCGGAGTTTGATTTTCACCATAGGGTTTCATTGATCGCTTACTCGGCAACTTGTATGAAGCAGGATTTCTACTTTCCCCTTAGCGCTTCATTGATCGTGTACTCTTGAGTGTAGCTCGGGCTGAGAATGACGCAGCCATGGGAAAGTTGACAGTTAAGCCTATCTAGTGACAGCCCATCATAGGCTAGCTGGGTGAGCTTGCAACTTGTACCATGTCGGAGTTTGATTTTCCCCATAGGGTTTCATTGATCGTGTACTCTTGAGTGTAGATCGGGCTGAGAATGACGCAGCCATGGGAAAGTTGACAGTTAAGCCTATCTAGTGACAACCCATCATAGGCTAGCTGGGTGATCTTGCAACTTGTACCATGTCGGAGTTTGATTTTCCCCATACGGTTTCACTGATCGTGTACTCTTGAGTGTAGCTCGGGCTGAGAATTTCGCAGCCATGGGAAAGTTGACAGTTAAGCCTATCTAGTGACAACCCATCATAGGCTAGCTGGGTGATCTTGCAACTTTTATCATGCCGGAGTTTGATTTTCACCATAGGGTTTCATTGATCGCTTACTCGGCAACTTGTATGAAGCAGGATTTCTACTTTCCCCTTAGCGCTTCATTGATCGTGTACTCTTGAGTGTAGCTCGGGCTGAGAATGACGCAGCCATGGGAAAGTTGACAGTTAAGCCTATCTAGTGACAGCCCATCATAGGCTAGCTGGGTGAGCTTGCAACTTGTACCATGTCGGAGTTTGATTTTCCCCATAGGGTTTCATTGATCGTGTACTGTTGAGTGTACCTCGGGCTGAGAAGGTCGCAGCCATGGGAAAGTTGACAGTTAAGCCTATCTAGTGACAACCCATCGTAGGCTAGCTGGGTGATCTTGCAACTTGTATCATGCCGGAGTTTGATTTTCACCATAGGGTTTCATTGATCGCTTACTCGGCAACTTGTATGAAGCAGGATTTCTACTTTCCCCTTAGCGCTTCATTGATCGTGTACTCTTGAGTGTAGCTCGGGCTGAGAATGACGCAGCCATGGGAAAGTTGACAGTTAAGCCTATCTAGTGACAGCCCATCATAGGCTAGCTGGGTGATCTTGCAACTTGTACCATGTCGGAGTTTGATTTTCCCCATAGGGTTTCATTGATCGTGTACTCTTGAGTATAGCTCGGGCTGAGAAGGTCGCAGCCATGGGAAAGTTGACAGTTAAGCGTATCTAGTGACAGCCCATCATAGGCTAGCTGGGTGATCTTGCAACTTGTACCATGTCGGAGTTTGATTTTCCCCATATGGTTTCATTGATCGTGTACTCTTGAGTGTAGCTCGGGCTGAGAAGGTCGCAGCCATGGGAAAGTTGACAGTTAAGCCTATCTAGTGACAACCCATCATAGGCTAGCTGGGTGATCTTGCAACTTTTATCATGCCGGAGTTTGATTTTCACCATAGGGTTTCATTGATCGCTTACTCGGCAACTTGTATGAAGCAGGATTTCTACTTTCCCCTTAGCGCTTCATTGATCGTGTACTCTTGAGTGTAGCTCGGGCTGAGAATGACGCAGCCATGGGAAAGTTGACAGTTAAGCCTATCTAGTGACAGCCCATCATAGGCTAGCTGGGTGAGCTTGCAACTTGTACCATGTCGGAGTTTGATTTTCCCCATAGGGTTTCATTGATCGTGTACTGTTGAGTGTACCTCGGGCTGAGAAGGTCGCAGCCATGGGAAAGTTGACAGTTAAGCCTATCTAGTGACAACCCATCGTAGGCTAGCTGGGTGATCTTGCAACTTGTATCATGCCGGAGTTTGATTTTCACCATAGGGTTTCATTGATCGCTTACTCGGCAACTTGTATGAAGCAGGATTTCTACTTTCCCCTTAGCGCTTCATTGATCGTGTACTCTTGAGTGTAGCTCGGGCTGAGAATGACGCAGCCATGGGAAAGTTGACAGTTAAGCCTATCTAGTGACAGCCCATCATAGGCTAGCTGGGTGAGCTTGCAACTTGTACCATGTCGGAGTTTGATTTTCCCCATAGGGTTTCATTGATCGTGTACTCTTGAGTATAGCTCGGGCTGAGAAGGTCGCAGCCATGGGAAAGTTGACAGTTAAGCGTATCTAGTGACAGCCCATCATAGGCTAGCTGGGTGATCTTGCAACTTGTACCATGTCGGAGTTTGATTTTCCCCATATGGTTTCATTGATCGTGTACTCTTGAGTGTAGCTCGGGCTGAGAAGGTCGCAGCCATGGGAAAGTTGACAGTTAAGCCTATCTAGTGACAACCCATCATAGGCTAGCTGGGTGATCTTGCAACTTTTATCATGCCGGAGTTTGATTTTCACCATAGGGTTTCATTGATCGCTTACTCGGCAACTTGTATGAAGCAGGATTTCTACTTTCCCCTTAGCGCTTCATTGATCGTGTACTCTTGAGTGTAGCTCGGGCTGAGAATGACGCAGCCATGGGAAAGTTGACAGTTAAGCCTATCTAGTGACAGCCCATCATAGGCTAGCTGGGTGAGCTTGCAACTTGTACCATGTCGGAGTTTGATTTTCCCCATAGGGTTTCATTGATCGTGTACTCTTGAGTGTAGCTCGGGCTGAGAAGGTCGCAGCCATGGGAAAGTTGACAGTTAAGCCTATCTAGTGACAACCCATCATAGGCTAGCTGGGTGATCTTGTAACTTGTATCATGCCGGAGTTTGATTTTCACCATAGGGTTTCATTGATCGCTTACTCGGCAACTTGTATCAAGCAGGATTTCTACTTTCCCCTTAGCGCTTCATTGATCGTGTACTCTTGAGTGTAGATCGGGCTGAGAATGACGCAGCCATGGGAAAGTTGACAGTTAAGCCTATCTATTGACAGCCCATCATAGGCTAGCTGGGTGATCTTGCAACTTGTACCATGTCGGAGTTTGATTTTCCCCATACGGTTTCACTGATCGTGTACTCTTGAGTGTAGCTCGGGCTGAGAATTTCGCAGCCATGGGAAAGTTGACAGTTAAGCCTATCTAGTGACAACCCATCATAGGCTAGCTGGGTGATCTTGCAACTTTTATCATGCCGGAGTTTGATTTTCACCATAGGGTTTCATTGATCGCTTACTCGGCAACTTGTATGAAGCAGGATTTCTACTTTCCCCTTAGCGCTTCATTGATCGTGTACTCTTGAGTGTAGCTCGGGCTGAGAATGACGCAGCCATGGGAAAGTTGACAGTTAAGCCTATCTAGTGACAGCCCATCATAGGCTAGCTGGGTGAGCTTGCAACTTGTACCATGTCGGAGTTTGATTTTCCCCATAGGGTTTCATTGATCGTGTACTCTTGAGTGTAGCTCGGGCTGAGAAGGTCGCAGCCATGGGAAAGTTGACAGTTAAGCCTATCTAGTGACAACCCATCATAGGCTAGCTGGGTGATCTTGCAACTTTTATCATGCCGGAGTTTGATTTTCACCATAGGGTTTCATTGATCGCTTACTCGGCAACTTGTATGAAGCAGGATTTCTACTTTCCCCTTAGCGCTTCATTGATCGTGTACTCTTGAGTGTAGCTCGGGCTGAGAATGACGCAGCCATGGGAAAGTTGACAGTTAAGCCTATCTAGTGACAGCCCATCATAGGCTAGCTGGGTGAGCTTGCAACTTGTACCATGTCGGAGTTTGATTTTCCCCATAGGGTTTCATTGATCGTGTACTCTTGAGTGTAGATCGGGCTGAGAATGACGCAGCCATGGGAAAGTTGACAGTTAAGCCTATCTAGTGACAACCCATCATAGGCTAGCTGGGTGATCTTGCAACTTGTACCATGTCGGAGTTTGATTTTCCCCATACGGTTTCACTGATCGTGTACTCTTGAGTGTAGCTCGGGCTGAGAATTTCGCAGCCATGGGAAAGTTGACAGTTAAGCCTATCTAGTGACAACCCATCATAGGCTAGCTGGGTGATCTTGCAACTTTTATCATGCCGGAGTTTGATTTTCACCATAGGGTTTCATTGATCGCTTACTCGGCAACTTGTATGAAGCAGGATTTCTACTTTCCCCTTAGCGCTTCATTGATCGTGTACTCTTGAGTGTAGCTCGGGCTGAGAATGACGCAGCCATGGGAAAGTTGACAGTTAAGCCTATCTAGTGACAGCCCATCATAGGCTAGCTGGGTGAGCTTGCAACTTGTACCATGTCGGAGTTTGATTTTCCCCATAGGGTTTCATTGATCGTGTACTGTTGAGTGTACCTCGGGCTGAGAAGGTCGCAGCCATGGGAAAGTTGACAGTTAAGCCTATCTAGTGACAACCCATCGTAGGCTAGCTGGGTGATCTTGCAACTTGTATCATGCCGGAGTTTGATTTTCACCATAGGGTTTCATTGATCGCTTACTCGGCAACTTGTATGAAGCAGGATTTCTACTTTCCCCTTAGCGCTTCATTGATCGTGTACTCTTGAGTGTAGCTCGGGCTGAGAATGACGCAGCCATGGGAAAGTTGACAGTTAAGCCTATCTAGTGACAGCCCATCATAGGCTAGCTGGGTGATCTTGCAACTTGTACCATGTCGGAGTTTGATTTTCCCCATAGGGTTTCATTGATCGTGTACTCTTGAGTATAGCTCGGGCTGAGAAGGTCGCAGCCATGGGAAAGTTGACAGTTAAGCGTATCTAGTGACAGCCCATCATAGGCTAGCTGGGTGATCTTGCAACTTGTACCATGTCGGAGTTTGATTTTCCCCATATGGTTTCATTGATCGTGTACTCTTGAGTGTAGCTCGGGCTGAGAAGGTCGCAGCCATGGGAAAGTTGACAGTTAAGCCTATCTAGTGACAACCCATCATAGGCTAGCTGGGTGATCTTGCAACTTTTATCATGCCGGAGTTTGATTTTCACCATAGGGTTTCATTGATCGCTTACTCGGCAACTTGTATGAAGCAGGATTTCTACTTTCCCCTTAGCGCTTCATTGATCGTGTACTCTTGAGTGTAGCTCGGGCTGAGAATGACGCAGCCATGGGAAAGTTGACAGTTAAGCCTATCTAGTGACAGCCCATCATAGGCTAGCTGGGTGAGCTTGCAACTTGTACCATGTCGGAGTTTGATTTTCCCCATAGGGTTTCATTGATCGTGTACTGTTGAGTGTACCTCGGGCTGAGAAGGTCGCAGCCATGGGAAAGTTGACAGTTAAGCCTATCTAGTGACAACCCATCATAGGCTAGCTGGGTGATCTTGCAACTTGTATCATGCCGGAGTTTGATTTTCACCATAGGGTTTCATTGATCGCTTACTCGGCAACTTGTATGAAGCAGGATTTCTACTTTCCCCTTAGCGCTTCATTGATCGTGTACTCTTGAGTGTAGCTCGGGCTGAGAATGACGCAGCCATGGGAAAGTTGACAGTTAAGCCTATCTAGTGACAGCCCATCATAGGCTAGCTGGGTGAGCTTGCAACTTGTACCATGTCGGAGTTTGATTTTCCCCATAGGGTTTCATTGATCGTGTACTCTTGAGTATAGCTCGGGCTGAGAAGGTCGCAGCCATGGGAAAGTTGACAGTTAAGCGTATCTAGTGACAGCCCATCATAGGCTAGCTGGGTGATCTTGCAACTTGTACCATGTCGGAGTTTGATTTTCCCCATATGGTTTCATTGATCGTGTACTCTTGAGTGTAGCTCGGGCTGAGAAGGTCGCAGCCATGGGAAAGTTGACAGTTAAGCCTATCTAGTGACAACCCATCATAGGCTAGCTGGGTGATCTTGTAACTTGTTTCATGCCGGAGTTTGATTTTCACCATAGGGTTTCATTGATCGCTTACTCGGCAACTTGTATCAAGAAGGATTTCTACTTTCCCCTTAGCGCTTCATTGATCGTGTACTCTTGAGTGTAGCTCGGGCTGAGAATGACGCAGCCATGGGAAAGTTGACAGTTAAGCCTATCTAGTGACAGCCCATCATAGGCTAGCTGGGTGAGCTTGCAACTTGTACCATGTCGGAGTTTGATTTTCCCCATAGGGTTTCATTGATCGTGTACTCTTGAGTGTAGCTCGGGCTGAGAAGGTCGCAGCCATGGGAAAGTTGACAGTTAAGCCTATCTAGTGACAACCCATCATAGGCTAGCTGGGTGATCTTGTAACTTGTATCATGCCGGAGTTTGATTTTCACCATAGGGTTTCATTGATCGCTTACTCGGCAACTTGTATCAAGCAGGATTTCTACTTTCCCCTTAGCGCTTCATTGATCGTGTACTCTTGAGTGTAGCTCGGGCTGAGAATGACGCAGCCATGGGAAAGTTGACAGTTAAGCCTATCTAGTGACAGCCCATCATAGGCTAGCTGGGTGAGCTTGCAACTTGTACCATGTCGGAGTTTGATTTTCCCCATAGGGTTTCATTGATCGTATACTCTTGAGTGTAGCTCGGGCTGAGAAGGTCGCAGCCATGGGAAAGTTGACAGTTAAGCCTATCTAGTGACAACCCATCATAGGCTAGCTGGGTGATCTTGTAACTTGTATCATGCCGGAGTTTGATTTTCACCATAGGGTTTCATTGATCGCTTACTCGGCAACTTGTATCAAGCAGGATTTCTACTTTCCCCTTAGCGCTTCATTGATCGTGTACTCTTGAGTGTAGATCGGGCTGAGAATGACGCAGCCATGGGAAAGTTGACAGTTAAGCCTATCTAGTGACAGCCCATCATAGGCTAGCTGGGTGATCTTGCAACTTGTACCATGTCGGAGTTTGATTTTCCCCATACGGTTTCACTGATCGTGTACTCTTGAGTGTAGCTCGGGCTGAGAATTTCGCAGCCATGGGAAAGTTGACAGTTAAGCCTATCTAGTGACAACCCATCATAGGCTAGCTGGGTGATCTTGCAACTTTTATCATGCCGGAGTTTGATTTTCACCATAGGGTTTCATTGATCGCTTACTCGGCAACTTGTATGAAGCAGGATTTCTACTTTCCCCTTAGCGCTTCATTGATCGTGTACTCTTGAGTGTAGCTCGGGCTGAGAATGACGCAGCCATGGGAAAGTTGACAGTTAAGCCTATCTAGTGACAGCCCATCATAGGCTAGCTGGGTGATCTTGCAACTTGTACCATGTCGGAGTTTGATTTTCCCCATAGGGTTTCATTGATCGTGTACTCTTGAGTGTAGCTCGGGCTGAGAAGGTCGCAGCCATGGGAAAGTTGACAGTTAAGCCTATCTAGTGACAGCCCATCATAGGCTAGCTGGGTGATCTTGCATCTTGTACCATGTCGGAGTTTGATTTTCCCCATACGGTTTCATTGATCGTGTACTCTTGAGTGTAGCTCGGGCTGAGAAGGTCGCAGCCATGGGAAAGTTGACAGTTAAGCCTATCTAGTGACAACCCATCATAGGCTAGCTGGGTGATCTTGCAACTTTTATCATGCCGGAGTTTGATTTTCACCATAGGGTTTCATTGATCGCTTACTCGGCAACTTGTATGAAGCAGGATTTCTACTTTCCCCTTAGCGCTTCATTGATCGTGTACTCTTGAGTGTAGCTCGGGCTGAGAATGACGCAGCCATGGGAAAGTTGACAGTTAAGCCTATCTAGTGACAGCCCATCATAGGCTAGCTGGGTGAGCTTGCAACTTGTACCATGTCGGAGTTTGATTTTCCCCATAGGGTTTCATTGATCGTGTACTGTTGAGTGTACCTCGGGCTGAGAAGGTCGCAGCCATGGGAAAGTTGACAGTTAAGCCTATCTAGTGACAACCCATCATAGGCTAGCTGGGTGATCTTGCAACTTGTATCATGCCGGAGTTTGATTTTCACCATAGGGTTTCATTGATCGCTTACTCGGCAACTTGTATCAAGCAGGATTTCTACTTTCCCCTTAGCGCTTCATTGATCGTGTACTCTTGAGTGTAGATCGGGCTGAGAATGACGCAGCCATGGGAAAGTTGACAGTTAAGCCTATCTAGTGACAGCCCATCATAGGCTAGCTGGGTGAGCTTGCAACTTGTACCATGTCGGAGTTTGATTTTCCCCATAGGGTTTCATTGATCGTGTACTCTTGAGTATAGCTCGGGCTGAGAAGGTCGCAGCCATGGGAAAGTTGACAGTTAAGCGTATCTAGTGACAGCCCATCATAGGCTAGCTGGGTGATCTTGCAACTTGTACCATGTCGGAGTTTGATTTTCCCCATATGGTTTCATTGATCGTGTACTCTTGAGTGTAGCTCGGGCTGAGAAGGTCGCAGCCATGGGAAAGTTGACAGTTAAGCCTATCTAGTGACAACCCATCATAGGCTAGCTGGGTGATCTTGCAACTTTTATCATGCCGGAGTTTGATTTTCACCATAGGGTTTCATTGATCGCTTACTCGGCAACTTGTATGAAGCAGGATTTCTACTTTCCCCTTAGCGCTTCATTGATCGTGTACTCTTGAGTGTAGCTCGGGCTGAGAATGACGCAGCCATGGGAAAGTTGACAGTTAAGCCTATCTAGTGACAGCCCATCATAGGCTAGCTGGGTGAGCTTGCAACTTGTACCATGTCGGAGTTTGATTTTCCCCATAGGGTTTCATTGATCGTGTACTCTTGAGTGTAGCTCGGGCTGAGAAGGTTGCAGCCATGGGAAAGTTGACAGTTAAGCCTATCTAGTGACAACCCATCATAGGCTAGCTGGGTGATCTTGTAACTTGTATCATGCCGGAGTTTGATTTTCACCATAGGGTTTCATTGATCGCTTACTCGGCAACTTGTATCAAGCAGGATTTCTACTTTCCCGTTAGCGCTTCATTGATCGTGTACTCTTGAGTGTAGCTCGGGCTGAGAATGACGCAGCCATGGGAAAGTTGACAGTTAAGCCTATCTAGTGACAGCCCATCATAGGCTAGCTGGGTGAGCTTGCAACTTGTACCATGTCGGAGTTTGATTTTCCCCATAGGGTTTCATTGATCGTGTACTCTTGAGTGTAGCTCGGGCTGAGAAGGTCGCAGCCATGGGAAAGTTGACAGTTAAGCCTATCTAGTGACAACCCATCATAGGCTAGCTGGGTGATCTTGTAACTTGTATCATGCCGGAGTTTGATTTTCACCATAGGGTTTCATTGATCGCTTACTCGGCAACTTGTATCAAGCAGGATTTCTACTTTCCCCTTAGCGCTTCATTGATCGTGTACTCTTGAGTGTAGCTCGGGCTGAGAATGACGCAGCCATGGGAAAGTTGACAGTTAAGCCTATCTAGTGACAGCCCATCATAGGCTAGCTGGGTGAGCTTGCAACTTGTACCATGTCGGAGTTTGATTTTCCCCATAGGGTTTCATTGATCGTGTACTCTTGAGTGTAGCTCGGGCTGAGAAGGTTGCAGCCATGGGAAAGTTGACAGTTAAGCCTATCTAGTGACAACCCATCATAGGCTAGCTGGGTGATCTTGCAACTTTTATCATGCCGGAGTTTGATTTTCACCATAGGGTTTCATTGATCGCTTACTCGGCAACTTGTATCAAGCAGGATTTCTACTTTCCCCTTAGCGCTTCATTGATCGTGTACTCTTGAGTGTAGCTCGGGCTGAGAATGACGCAGCCATGGGAAAGTTGACAGTTAAGCCTATCTAGTGACAGCCCATCATAGGCTAGCTGGGTGAGCTTGCAACTTGTACCATGTCGGAGTTTGATTTTCCCCATAGGGTTTCATTGATCGTGTACTCTTGAGTGTAGCTCGGGCTGAGAAGGTCGCAGCCATGGGAAAGTTGACAGTTAAGCCTATCTAGTGACAACCCATCATAGGCTAGCTGGGTGATCTTGTAACTTGTATCATGCCGGAGTTTGATTTTCACCATAGGGTTTCATTGATCGCTTACTCGGCAACTTGTATCAAGCAGGATTTCTACTTTCCCCTTAGCGCTTCATTGATCGTGTACTCTTGAGTGTAGATCGGGCTGAGAATGACGCAGCCATGGGAAAGTTGACAGTTAAGCCTATCTAGTGACAACCCATCATAGGCTAGCTGGGTGATCTTGTAACTTGTATCATGCCGGAGTTTGATTTTCACCATAGGGTTTCATTGATCGCTTACTCGGCAACTTGTATCAAGCAGGATTTCTACTTTCCCCTTAGCGCTTCATTGATCGTGTACTCTTGAGTGTAGCTCGGGCTGAGAATGACGCAGCCATGGGAAAGTTGACAGTTAAGCCTATCTAGTGACAACCCATCATAGGCTAGCTGGGTGATCTTGCAACTTTTATCATGCCGGAGTTTGATTTTCACCATAGGGTTTCATTGATCGCTTACTCGGCAACTTGTATGAAGCAGGATTTCTACTTTCCCCTTAGCGCTTCATTGATCGTGTACTCTTGAGTGTAGCTCGGGCTGAGAAGGTCGCAGCCATGGGAAAGTTGACAGTTAAGCCTATCTAGTGACAGCCCATCATAGGCTAGCTGGGTGAGCTTGCAACTTGTACCATGTCGGAGTTTGATTTTCCCCATAGGGTTTCATTGATCGTGTACTCTAGAGTGTAGCTCGGGCTGAGAAGGTCGCAGCCATGGGAAAGTTGACAGTTAAGCCTATCTAGTGACAACCCATCATAGGCTAGCTGGGTGATCTTGTAACTTGTATCATGCCGGAGTTTGATTTTCACCATAGGGTTTCATTGATCGCTTACTCGGCAACTTGTATCAAGCAGGATTTCTACTTTCCCCTTAGCGCTTCATTGATCGTGTACTCTTGAGTGTAGCTCGGGCTGAGAATGACGCAGCCATGGGAAAGTTGACAGTTAAGCCTATCTAGTGACAGCCCATCATAGGCTAGCTGGGTGAGCTTGCAACTTGTACCATGTCGGAGTTTGATTTTCCCCATAGGGTTTCATTGATCGTGTACTCTTGAGTATAGCTCGGGCTGAGAAGGTCGCAGCCATGGGAAAGTTGACAGTTAAGCGTATCTAGTGACAGCCCATCATAGGCTAGCTGGGTGATCTTGCAACTTGTACCATGTCGGAGTTTGATTTTCCCCATATGGTTTCATTGATCGTGTACTCTTGAGTGTAGCTCGGGCTGAGAAGGTCGCAGCCATGGGAAAGTTGACAGTTAAGCCTATCTAGTGACAACCCATCATAGGCTAGCTGGGTGATCTTGCAACTTGTATCATGCCGGAGTTTGATTTTCACCATAGGGTTTCATTGATCGCTTACTCGGCAACTTGTATCAAGCAGGATTTCTACTTTCCCCTTAGCGCTTCATTGATCGTGTACTCTTGAGTGTAGATCGGGCTGAGAATGACGCAGCCATGGGAAAGTTGACAGTTAAGCCTATCTAGTGACAGCCCATCATAGGCTAGCTGGGTGAGCTTGCAACTTGTACCATGTCGGAGTTTGATTTTCCCCATAGGGTTTCATTGATCGTGTACTCTTGAGTATAGCTCGGGCTGAGAAGGTCGCAGCCATGGGAAAGTTGACAGTTAAGCGTATCTAGTGACAGCCCATCATAGGCTAGCTGGGTGATCTTGCAACTTGTACCATGTCGGAGTTTGATTTTCCCCATATGGTTTCATTGATCGTGTACTCTTGAGTGTAGCTCGGGCTGAGAAGGTCGCAGCCATGGGAAAGTTGACAGTTAAGCCTATCTAGTGACAACCCATCATAGGCTAGCTGGGTGATCTTGCAACTTTTATCATGCCGGAGTTTGATTTTCACCATAGGGTTTCATTGATCGCTTACTCGGCAACTTGTATGAAGCAGGATTTCTACTTTCCCCTTAGCGCTTCATTGATCGTGTACTCTTGAGTGTAGCTCGGGCTGAGAATGACGCAGCCATGGGAAAGTTGACAGTTAAGCCTATCTAGTGACAGCCCATCATAGGCTAGCTGGGTGAGCTTGCAACTTGTACCATGTCGGAGTTTGATTTTCCCCATAGGGTTTCATTGATCGTGTACTCTTGAGTGTAGCTCGGGCTGAGAAGGTCGCAGCCATGGGAAAGTTGACAGTTAAGCCTATCTAGTGACAGCCCATCATAGGCTAGCTGGGTGAGCTTGCAACTTGTACCATGTCGGAGTTTGATTTTCCCCATAGGGTTTCATTGATCGTGTACTCTTGAGTGTAGCTCGGGCTGAGAAGGTCGCAGCCATGGGAAAGTTGACAGTTAAGCCTATCTAGTGACAGCCCATCATAGGCTAGCTGGGTGATCTTGCATCTTGTACCATGTCGGAGTTTGATTTTCCCCATACGGTTTCATTGATCGTGTACTCTTGAGTGTAGCTCGGGCTGAGAAGGTCGCAGCCATGGGAAAGTTGACAGTTAAGCCTATCTAGTGACAGCCCATCATAGGCTAGCTGGGTGATCTTGTAACTTGTATCATGCCGGAGTTTGATTTTCACCATAGGGTTTCATTGATCGCTTACTCGGCAACTTGTATGAAGCAGGATTT